>NC_050576.1:133556773-133679273 GCF_011100635.1 Trichosurus vulpecula
GACCTCAAATCTTGCATCTCCAACTGCCTTTCAAACATCTTGAACTGGATGTCTGTAGGCAGATTAGACTCAATAATTCCGGAACAGAAATCATTATCCTTCCCCCTAAATCCTCCCCACCTCATACTTTCCCTATTACCTTCGAGGGCAGCAGCATCCTCCCAGTCCCTTGGGTTCACACCCTAGGAGTCATTCTGGACTCCTTACTATCTCTCATCACTCCCCCGCCCCCCATCCAATCTGTTGCCAAGAAAGGTGTGTTGATTTCAACTTTGCAACATCTCTCTAATATGTCTTCTTCTCTCCTCTGACACTGCCCTTATTCTGATGCAGGCCCTCGTCACCTCACACCTGGATTAGTGCAATAGCCTGCTAGTGAGTCTGCCTGCTTCTAGTCTCTCCCCACTCCAATCCACCCTCCATTCAGCTGCTAAAGTGATTTTTCTAAAATGTAGGTCCAATTGCTGCTGCTACACCTCCCAATAAACACCAATGGCTTTCTATTGCCTTCAAGATAAAATACAAAATGCTGTTTGCCATTCAAAGCCTTTTATGACCTAGCCCCATCCTACCTTTCCAGTCTTCTTTCACCTTAACCCCCAGCACATACTCTTCAATTCAGTGACACTGGCCCCTTGGCTGTTCCCTAAACAAGACCCTCCATCTTTCAGCTCCAGGTACTTTCTCTGGTTGTCACCTATGCCTAGAATATGCTCTCCTCTACTCTGACTACTGACTTCCTTTAAGTCCCAGCTAAAATTCCACCTTCTACAGCAATCATTTCCTAACTCCTCTTAATTCCAGTGTCTTCCCTCTGTTAACTATTTCCTATTTATCCCACATATAGCTTGCTTTGTATATATTTGTTTGCATGTTGCCTCTCCCATTAGATTGTAAGGCCCTGGAGGGCAGGACTATCTAATTTCTGTCTCTCCTTTTGTATCCCCAAAATTTGGCACAGTGCCTGGCACAGAACAGGCACTTAAAAATGTTTATTGATTGACTGATTTGCCATACCCATTTTAATGGGACGAAATCACTTATTTTCCTTCCTTAGAAGTAATCTTTCCTTCGATATCTCAAGAGTACCTTATATAAAAAAGCAGAGAACAGAAATACAATGTAAGTCCTCATTCATATTCTATTTCTACATATTTACATACATGTTTATTACTGTCCCTACTAGATTATTGCTCCTAGAGGGTGGGGCCATATCTTACTGTGTATCTTCCCACCACCCTTCATGGTCCCTATTCCTGCATGGGACCTGGCATGATGAAACTGCTCAAGACATGGTTTTTTAAAAAGCAGTTCATGGATGATTCTCTTAAAGAATTTTTATGATATTCATACCCCCTACAGAGTTTGGTGGAGAGCCAGAAGTTCCCGAACAGATTCTCTCTGCATTTTTAAACTACAGCATAATCTTATCAAGTAGCCCAAATAATCATGGTGGGGATAGAAGGATGGTCCAGTGGACCAAATCTTCAGAAAAAAACATTTCTAGAAGAAGCAGTTTGAAAAAGGTAATTCAGAAATACTCTTTTTCCATAATTAATTACTCCTAACACAGCTCTGTATATGAGGTCCAACAGGGTCAAGACCATAACAACTAATGTATACATCAGACAGGGTTCTTTCTTCATCCCCAACATGCCTGAAATGAGAAGGGTAGGTTGTTCAAGATTCTCAGTTGAAGCAAAAAGGTGGCTGAAAACTGCACTTCCTGAGAACAGTGGTTTCACGCTGTTCTTTCAAAACTACTGTACTTACCCGAGGACGGAAAATGGGCATCCATTCTTTCACAATCAACCAAGGAATCTCATAGTAGCTTTACGATACTGGTCAGTTTTTCTGGGAAAGAACATTCTTTTTTTCGGCCAAAGTATAAGTCTGCTGATAGTATCAGACACTTTTAAAGGCTTGACAAATACAGGATGGAGGACTTAATGCTCTCTTTGCATTTCTGTATGCTAGAGCTTAAAGTCATACTATTTTTCAGACAGTATATGGTTGATGAAATACACAACTGTATGAAAGATCATACATATTCAAGATGAGCACATTCAGAAAATCTCGGTGTGAATATTCCTTCCACCAGAGCACTCTACATCCACGTTTCCTCATTCTACGCAATTATAGCCCAAGTCTTCCTAAAAGACCTGCCCAAGGTGCTGGATAGCACCAGAGGAGGATGGAAGCAGTAGAGTTTAGAAGCAACCATGGCTGGGGTTTGGCAAGGCATGAGACGGAGTAAAGATATGAATCGTTTAACCAAGGGTCATATTTGGGAAGGGAGAAAAAAGTAAAGCCAGAAAGGATATAAAATAAAGTACTTTCTATGGCCATTAGCAATTGACATTACACACATTCAACAGCAGACGTGGTAGAAATACCAAGTTTTTGCACTGTAAGATGATGACAATTTTGATGAAATATTCATTGCGTCTGTCAGCTGTAATCCCACCAAAAGCATTCATTGTGTCTAACTGTATGTTTAACTGCTGTATAAAATTAGACTTGAATTGAATTATTGATTATCCCTGTGACTTGGGTCCTCTATTCCCTCCCTGATTCCCTCTTCCTCTAAACCACCAGATATGCTAGTATAGACCTACATTCTCCACTTTCCACTAATTTGAAGTCACCTCTCATAAAACCAATGCAGCTCTAGGACCATGAATGGGGCAAGGAATGAAAGGTATGCAAGTGACAAGACATAAAAATGAATTTTGGTTCCCATTCCCACCCTTCCATTTAGTCAAGTGTTGGCAGTATATGTTGGCAGAATATGAACTGGAGTAGGTACCTGATGAAGGCAAAGGGGCAGAACTCTTGAATCCAACTGTTCAAATTCATCTCGGATGAGGGAGAACAGGGACTGCAAAACTTGTTCAGGCTCCTTTGGTTGATAATTAGCATTGCATTCAGCAGCACCTTCCTCACCACCAGCATGTGCAGAGATACAAATGATCTTTTCTTGTGTTACTGCTGCAGTGTCTCCTGATGAAAATTCTTTAAGAAATAAAGAGAATACCTACATTAAAACTAAAATCCCTTCATATGACATAAAGTAGTTTACCATAATTATGTAACTATGAAGTTTTCAAATGGTACTACAAATAAAATTATAATCACCTTAATAAAAACAGGGAAGCAAAAAGATAGGAGCTCAATTAAAGCAAGATATTGTTGTCACCTTGCTAAATGCCTTGGAGGCCAAACAGAACATTCTTGCATTATCTATAACTAAAGATGTTAAAAAGCCTTGCCGAAAGAGTAGGAGGGCAGCTAGGTGGCGTTAGTGGACAGAGTGCTGGTGGCGTAGAGTCGGGAAGAACTTAGTTCAAATTTGGCCTCAGACATTTAAAACCTGTCTGACTTTGGGGAAGTCACTTAACCTTGTTTGCCTGAGTTTCCTCGTCTATCAAATGAACTGGAGAAGGAAATGGCAAACCACTCCAGTCTCTTTGCCAAGACCTAAATGGTGTCATAAGGAGTCGAACAGGATTGAGACTACTGAACAATAACAAAGCATGTTAACATTTAACAACAAAATTTGATTCCTTCAAAGAAAAAGAAATAATTCTATTCTGCTGCCTTGATTCAACACAAACAGATCTTAAAGATCTTAAAAAAAAAAAAACCAAAAAACTGAACCTTCCTCTTTTAACTTTAACCTGGTAACTTCAGAACTACTCCCAGATCCCAGGGGTAATTCAAATGCAAGATTTTTAGGATGTTAAAAAAATAAGGACATGAACTTTAAGTAACTACAGATTGCGCAAAAAAAGATACATTTTAAAATTTGCCAGGACTGAATGCCTGATAAGCAGCTACTAAAATGATGCAACATATCTGAAATAAAATTTCAATATTACTAATATTGCTACCACCATTCACCTAAAATCTCAGTATCAGTTCCAACCTTAATTTTTATTCTCAGATGTGAAAATCTGTGTGGCTGTGCACTTGGTCTTTCTTAATTTTTTTTTTTGAGGGGGAAAGGCAGGGCAATTGGGGTTTAGTGACTTAACTTGCCGAAGGTCACACAGCTAGTAAATGTGTCAAGTGTTTGAGGCCAGATTTGAATTCAGGTCCTCCTGATTCCAGAGCCAGTGCTCTACTCACTGTGCCACCTAGCTGCCCCTAAATTTTGCTCTTCTTAATAAATGTTATATATTTATTGAAATCAAAAAAGGCATTCAAAGCCCCCTTGAATCTGGCCCTAATCTACCTATCTAACTCTATTTCCCATTAATCTAACATGCAAAGTGCCCACTCTACCTAAAATGACTTACTTGCCTTGCCAGGAACCATCTTTATATTTTGTAACTTTAGGCTTCGCTCACATTTCTCTTCTTGTCTGCTCTCATCTTTGTATATAAAAATCAAACTTATCTAAAGTCAGAGGCCAACCAATCTCCCCTCTATGAAACCTGATAACCATAATTAGACATAATTTCTTCCTTCTCTGAATTTCCATAAAGTCTATTTTGGGGTTGTTCATGTGGTCATTATATACTTAGCTTAAAGCACAGTTATTTGTGTACACATAGATTTTTTTTTCACCTCTTCTCTTACACTGTAAACTTCTAGAGGGGAAAAATGATTTACCTTCTATCTCTCTAACTCCTAGGTCCAGGGGCTGAGAAAGATGAACAACAGTAAGTTTTTGGTTTCCTTTGGAAACTGCCCATTTTCCCCTCAGTCACATTTTCGTCCATTAAGATTACAGTAGTCTTTTCTTCGGGTACCATGTGAGGAGAATATGTAGAAACATCCGTTTTGCTCATTTTTTCACATTTCACATTGTCCTCATGATAGAAAGTAGAGGCATCAAGGTAGCCCCAAGGAAAGATTGCTGGGAGACCTGAGTTCAAATCTATCCTCAGACACTTACTAGCTATGTGATCCTGGGCAAGTCACTTAACCTCTGTTTACTTCAGTTTTGTTCACTGTAAGATGAGAATAATAATAGCACCTACCTTCTAGGGTGGTAGTGAGGATCGAATGAATTAATATATGTAAAGTGCATGGCACATTGTAAGCACTTTATAAATGTTTTTTTTAAGTCACTCTAAGCCTATATGATCAAAGGCCAGTCTGATTCACATAATTCATGGAAGAAAGGTTAGGTTTTTTTAAAAAATTTATTTAATATATTTAGTTTTCAGCATTGATTTTCACAAGAGTTTGAATTACAAATTTTCTCCCCATTTCTACCCTCCCGCCCACTCCAAGATGGCGTATATTCGGGTTGCCCTGTTCCCCAGTCAGCCCTCCCTTCTGTCACCCCACTCCCCTCAGATCCCCTTTTCCCTTCCTTTCTTGTAGGGCAAGATAAATTTCTACACCCCATTGCCTGTGTATCTTATTTCCTAGTTGCATGCAAAAACTTTTTTTTGTTTGTTTTTGAACATCTGTTTTTAAAACTTTGAGTTCCAAATTCTCTCCCCTCTTCCCTCCGCACCCACCCTCCCTAAGAATGCAAGCAATTCAGCATAGGCCACATGTGTATCATTATGTAAAACCCTTCCACAAAACTCATGTTGTGAAAGATTAACTGTTTTACTCCTTCCTAACCTATTGTCCTTTACTGAATTTTCTCCCTTGACCCTTTCCCTTTTCAAAAGGGTTTGCTTTTGATTACCTCCTCCCCCTATCTGCCCTGCCTTCTATCATCCCCCCTGTTTTATCTTCTTCCTCCTTCTTTCCTGTGGGGTAAGATACCCAATTGAGTGTGTATGATATTCCCTCCTCAGGTCAAATCCGATGAGAGCAAGATTTACTCATTCCCCCTCACCTGCCCCCTCTTCCCTTCCTACAGAACTCCTTTTTCTTGTCACTTTTATGAGAGATAATTTACCCCATTCTATCTCTCCCTTTCTCACTCTCTCAGTATATTCCTCTCTCATCCCTTAATTTGATTTAATTTTTTAGATATCATCCCTTCATATTCAACTCACCCTGTGCCCTATATATATGCACACACATATAATACACATACATATATACATGCATACACACACACATATACATACACACACACATATATATATATATACATACATATATATATGCATATTCCCTTCAGCTACCCTAATACTGACGTCTCATGAATCATACACATCATCTTTCCAAGTAGGAATGTAAACAAAACAGTTCAATTTTTAGTAAGTCCCTTGGGATTTCTCTTTCTTGTTTATCTTTTCACGCTTCTCTTGATTCCTGTGTTTGAAAGTCAAATTTTCTGTTCAGCTCTGGTCTTTTCACTGAGAAAGCTTGAAAAGCCCTCTATTTTGTTGAAAATGCGTATTTTGCCTTGGAGTATGATACTCAGCTTTGCTGGGTAGGTGATTCTTGGTTTTAATCCTAGCTCCATTGACCTCCGGAATATCATATTCCAAGCCCTTTGATCCCTTAATGTAGAAGCTGCTAGATCCTGTGTTATTCTGATTATGTTTCCACAATATTCAAATTATTTCTTTCTGGATGCTTGCAGTATTTCCTCCTTGACCTGGGAGCTCTGGAATTTGGCAACAATATTCCTGGGAGTTTTCTTTTTGGGATCTATTTGAGGAGGTGATTGATGGATTCTTTCAATTTCTATTTTACCCTCTGGCTCTAGAATATCAGGGCAGTTTTCCTTGATAATTTCTTGAAAGATGATATCTAGGCTCTTTTTTTGATCATGGCTTTCAGGTAGTCCAATGATTTTTAAATGATCTCTCCTGGATCTATTTTCCAGGTCAGTGGTTTTTCCAATGAGATATTTTACATTGTCTTCCACTTTTTCATTCCTTTGGTTCTGTTTTATAATATCTTGATTTCTCATCAAGTCACTAGCTTCCACTTGCTCCAATCTCATTTTTAAGGTAGTATTTTCTTCAGTGGTCTTTTGGACCTCCTTTTCCATTTGGCTAATTCTGCCTTTCAAGGCATTCTTCTCCTCATTGGCTTTTGGGAGCTCTTTTGCCATTTGAGTTAGTCTATTTTTTAAGGTGTTGTTTTCTTCAGTATTTTTTTGGTTCTCCTTTAGCAAGTCATTGACTTGTTTTTCATGGTTTTCTCGCATCCTTCTCATTTCTCATCCCAATTTTTCCTCTACTTCTCTAACTTGCTTTTCCAAATCCTTTTTGAGCTCTTCCATGGTCTGAGACCAGTTCATGTTTTTCTTGGAGGCTCTTGATGTAGGCTCTTTGACTTTGTTGACTTCTTCTGGCTGTATGTTTTGGTCTTCTTTGTCACCAAAGAAAGATTCCAAAGTCTGAGACTGAATCTGAGTGCGTTTTCGCTGTCTGGCCATGTTCCCAGCCAACTTACTTGACCCTTGAAGTTTTTCATCAGGGTATGACTGCTTGAAGAGTAGAGAGTACTTTGTTCCAAGCTTGAGGGGATGTGCTGTTGTTTTCAGAGCTATTTCTATACAGCCAGCTCTGCCACACCAGCACTCCTCCTTCCCCAAGAACCCCCAACCCGGACCTGATGCAAATCTTAAGCAGGCTCTGCACTCCTGCTCTGATCCGCCACTTAATTCCTCCCATCAAGTGGGCCTGGGGCCTGAAGCAATTGCAGCTGTAGTTCTGTAGCTGCACCACCTGTGCCACCCCTGGGGCGGTGGCCGAACTGCAAACTCCTTCCACTCTGTCCCCCACAGCTTTTCCCACTAACCTTCTCTGTTGTCTTTGGTGTTTGTGGGTTGAGAAGTCTGGTAACTGCCACAGCTCACTGATTCAGGGCGCTAGGGCTTGTTCCGCCCAGCTCCTGGTCTGGTTGGTCCTGCTGCTGCCCACGCTGAGCTCCGCTCCCCTCCACTCCCAGCTCTGTGCGCGACAGACCTCACCCAGCGACCATCCAGGTTGTCCTGGGCTGGTGCCCTGCCTCTCTCTGCTATTTTGTGGGTTCAGCAGTTCTAAAATTTGTTCAGAGCCATTTTTTATAGGTTTTTGGAGGGACCTGGTAGGGAGCTCACACAAGTCCCTGCTTTCTGGCTTTGGCTCTGCCCCTGAAAGATTAGGTTTTTAAATTATTTTTAACAATTTAAAAATTTTAGCCAAACTTTAACCAATTTTAACCACATTTTAAAAATTTAACTCACTGAGTAAATATGTAGACTCTACTGTAAATCAAGAATTCTGCTATAAGAAGGTAAAAGAAAGATAGAAAAAGATGTCTAAGAGGAGGCTAGAAAAGGACAAGTGAGAGACTTCATCTCATTTTTAATAGGAATAATAAAATCATTAAGACAGACAATTATTCTAAAATTCCCAGGATATGCACTAGTCAGATTTATATATAAGGCAAACATAAAGTATTAAAATCTGGGTAAGAAAAGAGGCAGTATGGGAAAATCAAAAAAGCATGAGTTGATACCTCAGGAAAACTGGGTTTTCCAATAATGAAGTTGTGACCTTGGACAAACCACTTAGCCTCATGGGGCCTTAGCTTTCTCATTTGTAAAATGATGGGGTTAGAGCAGATGCTAGGAACTTTTCGAGAGATCCCAACATGAAATGAAAATAGCTTCCAAAAAGCTCTATTTAATTAATAATATATTACTTTCTATTTTTGATTACACAGAGGTGACTTAAGTCTCCACAGCTGAAAATGGTGTCTTGCTTTAGTGAGGACTCGGTGGAGATTAGATAACATAAACTGGTAGCATACAGAGTCAGTGAAGTTGCATGACTTTCTCCAGCTCTGGAGTATGAATGTAGGAGGCTGACCATTTGGTAAGGCTACAAATTACCCCACTCTATACTACTATCATGTAAAGTGTTATAAACTTGCAATAAATTCATTTCTAAAACCTAGGGGACTAATAAAGGAAACTTAATGATGTGTGGGAAACCAGGTGGTGCAGTGGATAGAGTGCTGGGCCTGGAGTTAGGAAGACTATCTTCCTAAGTTCAAATCTGGCCTCAGACACTTACTGGCTCTGTGACCCTGGGCAAGTCATTTATCCCTGTTTGCCTCAGTTTCCTCATCTGTAAAATGAGCTGGAGAAAGAAATGGAAATCCACTCCAGCATCTCTGCCAAGAAAACCCCAAATGGGGACATGAAGAATTAGACACCATGAAAAAACCACAATAATGATGTGTGGATTACTAATAGCATGTAACTATTATGATTCAAATACTTTTTTCAAAGGACTTTCATATATTATACTGGAGAGTAGCACAGTTTGCTGCCAAGAGCACAATATTAACCATCAGGACAGAACAGTATTTGAATCCTGCCTTAGACATTAGCTATGTGACTATGAGTAAAAGTCACTTAACTTCTCTCAGTTTCCCCATCTGTACAGTGGGGATAATTTCTGTAGTACCTATCTCATAGTGTTGTGAGAAAAAGCACTATATACATGTAAGTTACAATTATTATCGTATTCCCCCCACCCCCGATTCTTCAGCTAACTATGTAATATCATTGCAATAAGGTAGAGAAAATTATAATTTCCATTTAAAAATGGGCAAATTCACAGAGGGGTGATTGTTTACCTAGTATAATTAGTCAGAAACAGAGATGCAACAATCTGTCATTCAGCCCAGCACCTTAATCATTAGAGCCTCTGGCTTCTTACAGAATGTTGTATTCTTGGGGGTGGATCAAAAACTGGCTGGCCTTTCAAGAAGAATTTGTCACATGTGGTACCACTGACCAGATTCATTTGGTAGTGCTGTCAAAGTCTTTCAGGAATATGTCAATTCTACATTTCTTCAAAAGGCACATAAACCATTAATCAAATTATGAAATGACAGTTACGTTTTATTATCTGAGACACTACAAAATGTACCAAAACCCTAAAGCAAATCTTTAGCTATGAATTTAATTCTTAGACTACTTAAATGTTGGTGGCCCCATTTAGCTTACTGTTATGTTATTTGGGGCAAAGTACTCAAAAGGGAACGCAATTTTTTTTTAAACAAAAGAAAAAGTAGTGTTAGCCTGAAAGAAGAGAGATATTATAGTCAATTTATTGAAAATGCCAGAGCAACACTAGGAGAGCCCTGAGGTGGTATCACTGGCTTCATTCAAAGTAAAGCATGTAGTTGAAAGATTAAAGTTAATTTTTTTGTACTGTATTTAAAATGCTTACTGAAGAAAACTAACATCCCTGAATGTCAATATGAATAATAAGGAATCAGAAAAAAAAATGCCTTTAGTGAATAAAGCTGTTTTCAGTTATTTCCCAAAGGCCACAAAGAAAATAGACACCATTATTCATGACCACGGAGTTTAAAATGCCTACAATATTATTTTCTGATATTAGCTTGACTATCGAACTTTAGAAAAATTAATAAAATATCCAAGTAGCAACAATTAAGTTTCTCTAGCTTTCAATTTCTTTGTTATAATTATTCGGTGTCTCACATTTAAAAGTATTTTTGCAAATGTATTTTATTTATAATATTATTTGATTTAATTTATTAATGCATTTTTTAATTAAATTTCTTCCTGTGGTGCCAACAACCTTAACAACCCAATAGCTTAAAAAAAAATAAAGTGATATTTAAAAGGGGAAAAATAAAGTCTAAACATTGACATGTGTTAGCTTTCCCTAACTCTTAAAGAAATATTCAATGTAAGTCAACTTTTCTTTCATCACATAAAAATCTATGTCAATATGGCTGAAAAATTATTTTAAAAGGTTATCTGTGAAAATTGAGTGCACTATTATTTAAAACTGTTTGAACAAATATGCTTCCAAAGAAGAAATATGAGAGGACACCCTTTTCTGCAACTCCTTTATAGGTGAGGGTCATGTGGGGTGGTTCATGGTGTGGAATATTGCATATAATGCCAGAATTTTTTCCTCTTTTGCCTCTTTATTTCTTTTTCTTTAAAAATTTATTATATGGGATGGATCTCTGGGATGGGTAGTACAAAGGGGAAAAGCAGGAAAAGCAATGTAAGGACTAAAAATATCCATAAAATTTTTATTTTAAAAAAGAAAAAAGAAAACTTTATTCAGTTAAACTGGGATTACTACTTAATGTACTGATTTACTTTGTATGATACATTAAGTCACTCAGAGACTCAGGTTCATGGTACACTTATCACTACTGATGTCTGGAAAACATTAATTATTCATAAAATACCTTGAGATCCAGAGGCCAAAGAAATGACTCAAAAGCCAGGTTTGTCACATGAATTTTGTTGCTAGAAAGAAAACTGTACTAAAGTTCAGTTCCCAAATTTGAAGAACACAATAAATGATCAATTTTGTCTGACCAAAGGTCCACTTGGAGAACATAGTAATTTGTCCTTAGACCTTGGTCTAAAAAAATTGAGAATGTACTTTAAGTATCCTTCACTTTGCTTTATTTAATAAAGTATTATTTATATCTATGACTTTATTTCAAGTGATGACAAATTGAGTTTTCTAGATAACAAATGAGTGGTGTAGAAATCAGATGAAAAATTTCTAAAAAATTCTTTTATTTTTAATCTCAACTTGGACACCAAAAAAAAAAAAAATAGCATTTCCATGCACACAAAACACAAAAAGGTGGTTCTGTAGGAAACGACTTTCCATTTCATTCTGCCTTTAAGAAAGTATATATTTCTTATATGTTACATTTATAATTGTCCTGCTTGTCTCTAGTTCCTTCTAAACCTGTTTTCTTCTGTATTATTTAAAAATATTAACAGTGGCATCACTATTGCTAGCCTGTCCCTCTCCAATTAAAATGGTGAGAAAGAAAGACCCTTATCTCAAATAAATATGGCCAAGTAAATGAATCCACACAGTTAGCTACGCTCAAAAATTAGATGTCTGGCATCTATTACCTCCGTGTTACAAAGTAGATGACATGTAAAAAGCTGCATCATGGGACCTCTAGAGACACAGTTTGTCATTTATGTCATTGATTAAAGTTCTTTGGTCTTTCAAAGCTCTTTTTCTTTATAATGTCGCTGTCCTTATATAATCTGTTCTCCTGGTTCTGCTCATTTCACTCTGTGCCAGTTCATAATATCCAGGATTCTCTGAAATTGTCTCTTTTGTTATTTTTTTAAAGGGAATTAATCTTCCAATACATTCATATACCTCAGTTTGTTAGCCATTTGCTAGTTCCTTTTCTACTTATTAGAATGCTACTGCTACATTATCATATAGTGCCTTCCAATTGCTCAACGAAACTTAAATTTTCATCAGAAATGACTGAAAATCCTCTATTTCCCCCATAAGGTTCTCAGGGTGAGTTATTCTTGATTGTAAGTAAACCTATTTCTTTCGCCTTTTGGAATATTGCATTCCAATATCTCCTGTGGTTATTCCTTCGTACTTTAACCTCTTCTTTCTGTATATATGAAGTATTTTTTCTTTGACATGGGAGCTCCAGATTTTGACCATGACATTCCTGGGACTTTTGCCTTTGGGGTTCCTTTTAGTAACTGACTGATGGATTTTTTCTCTCAATACTTACCTATCAGTTATACTATATCCTGTTAGTTTTTATTTGTTATTTCTTGAAATATAGTGTGTACAGGCTTTTTCGTGGGGTAGGTGATAGTGAAATCTTGGTTTTTTTGACAGTCAGTGGCTCTTAAATTACTTCTCTTTGGCTTGTTTGACAGGTTGGTTGTTTGTTATCTAGTATATTACATTTTCAGCTATTTTATCAATCTGTTGATTTTGTTCTAATATTTCTAGCACTGATTTCTGTTTCATCTCTTCTAGTTTTTAGGGAGTATATTTCTTGAGTAAAGATTATTACTTTCTAAGTGATTTACTCTCCTAATTCTTTTTTAAAAGATTTTTTATTTTTAGTTTACAACACTCAGTTCCGCATAACACCCCCCCCCCCACTCCCCAAGACGGCATGGAATCCGATATGTCTTCTACATATAACTTCACGCTGAACTTATTTACACAATTGTCAAGTTGTAAAGAAGAATTATTACCAATGGAATGAATCATGAGAAAGAAGAAACAAAATTAAAAAAACAAAAAACAAAAAGAAAAAACAAAAGGAAAAAAAAGGTACTCTCCTAATTCTTTCTTCAAATTTTTTTGATTTTTAAACTCTTGCTTCATTTCTTCTAGTTGTTCATGCAGTCCTTTTGAAAAAAAAAAACGAGCTGTTGGAAGTTTTTATGGTATTATTCTCTTCTTTTTAGGGGGGATTCTCTACATTTGCAATAATTTTTGATACTCACCCCTACTGACCTGGGGCTTTGTGCCAGGGACAGGCTACTTCTACTTCTACTGGGCTTTTGGGCAGGGTAGCTGGCCCTGCTTATCTTTATCCTGTTCCCCTGGGCTTCTCTGTGTTGGGCTTCCATGGACCTTTGAGGTTTTGTGTGCTGGAGCTTGAGGTTATCTCTGGCATCTTCATCAGAGCCTGCTGGCCTGGGTTGTCCCAGTCTAAGTGTGAAGTCTCACTTGTTACTGCAGCTGCTCTCTAGGGTTTCTAAGGTCCGCATTCTGGGACTTTCTGACTAGCCTGATGTTTTCTCAGGGTCGCCACCTCCTGGCTTCTCTGGATTTTTTCAAGTCTTAGCTAAAGTCCTACGTTCTACAAGAAGCCTTTCCCTGTCCATCTTTAATCTTGGTGTTTTTCTGAGATGCCCCTTAATTAATCCTGTATACATCTTATTTGTAAATAGTTGTTTGCATGTTGTCTCCTCCATTAGATTTTGAGCTCCTTAAGAACAAGCGTTGTTTTTTACCTTTCTTCATATATCCTCTGCACATAGCATAGTGCATAACAGGTGCTCAATAAATGCTAGTTAACTAATAATAATAGAAGGCTAGCATTTACTAAGCATCTACTGTATACCAGGAACTGAGCTAAGTACTTCACAAATACAACCTAATCTAATCTTCATAACAACCCTGGGTAGTAGGGGCTATTGTTAAGTCCATTTTATAGTTGCAGAAAAATGCAATGACCAACCATGATTTCAGAGGACCAAAGATGAAACATGCTGACAACCCCCTGACAGTGAAGTGTTGGGTTTGATGCAGAATGAAACATATTTTTGGCTATGGTAAATGTGAGAATTTGTTTTGCCTGACTAACTGGTACGAGAATTTGTTTATTTTTTTTTTCAACTCAGTAGAGGGATGTGGGAGGAAGATAAAATAAGTGCTTAATGGAAAATAAGTTTTTTTTTAAAAGGAAAAGGCTAGCTACAACAAATAAATAAACACTGCTTTTGTAACGATTCTTTGGACCTAAGTATTGAAAACTCCCTTCACTGAATTCAGGATAGATTAGACAAGAATCTGAGGAAAATGACACCAGAACTCTGAGGTAATGTTTAAAACTGAAATCAATTTTCCTCACTTCCTTCAGAAGTGAACTATCCACCTTCCCTGTTTATAATATTGCTTTATCTCACTAAGACTTACAGAATAGTTGGCAAGGATGGTTTTTCCTGGGTTATGCTCTATGGAGAAAGTAACATATTAGAAGAAAATGAACATGAGATACAATTTCCAGTGGAAATTCCTGTTAAGGTCAAGCTCCAAGATGCGGTTTTCTTTTTCACGTTGTACAAAGCTGCCTTGATTAAAGATTGTAGGGATGAATGCTATATTCTAGTTCAAGTTCAGCCACCAACTCCTCCTTTGATTTGAAAATCTTTCTGTGACACTTTTCTAGACTCTAGAATACTGACATGACTTCATGAGATTCACTGAACTACTGCTTGTGAGTTAAGAACAACCTTAAATGAAAGATATTACTACAAAAATATGAAGTGATATTATTCTTTTTGCATAGGTAGTTTTCATTGTGTTATTAAGTATTATTCTTTTTATTGGGAACTTCTAAATGTTGAAGCCTTAATGTCTCAATAACAAGCTGCGCACAGAAGTTTTATCAAAATGTTTCCTCTCCCCCACAATAGAAGCCATGGTACATCATGGCAGGTGCATTTCAGTAACCATTTTTTTGATCTGTAGCTTGTACTACATCTATATCCTGATCCTTTGCTTCTTCTGTTTCATCCTTCTAGAGTCCAAATCAGTGCCAGGAAAATAAGGAAAAGGGACACATTACTTTTCAAATATTTTAAAATGTTAGTCTAAGGCAGAAGTTCTTTATATTTGATTTGTCATGGACCCTATGACAGTCTGATGAAGGCTATGGATCTCAGGTTGAAAACCTGGGTGTCATCCTCAACTCCTCACTCCCATTCAACCAACCTATCCAAAATTTCACCAAGTTTGTCATTTCTGTCTTCAAGTCCACTTTCTCTGCACTCACACAGTCACTATCCCAGTGCACTCTCATCACATCTCACCTAGATTATTACATCCTTCTAATTGGCTGCCCCACCTCGAGTTTCTCTCCACTCCATTATCTATTGAGCTGACAAAGTAATTTTCCTAAAGCTTGTATCTGATCATGTCACACCCTTTCCCCAACTCAATAAACTACTGAGTTATTAATAAACTAAGCTATTACTGCTTTTAGAATTAAATAGGAAATCTTTTGTTTGGCACATAAAGCTCTTCACAAGAACCTGGCTACTTTTTTATGTTCCTAGCCTTAAATTTTACTTTGCTCCATTCACTCTACACCCAGGCACACTGGTTGACTTGCTTTTCCTTACACATGACACCCCAGATCTCATCTCTCATGCCTTTGTACTGGTAATCCCAGTATTCTAGTTGTCAGGGACATTCTCCTTCTTTAACCCCATATTTCTTAGAATCCGTGATTTCTTTCAAGACTCAGCTCAAATCCTACCTTCTGCTGGAAGCCTTTCCCAATCTTTTCCCAACCAGTTATCACCACTGCATCTTTAAGAGACATCTTTTAAGATATAAAACCCCCTGGGTGAGTGGGCTGAGGGGGTTAAAACATTTTGCTTTGATCAGTTAATTCCATTATCAGCTAATCTTTTACTACTACTTAGAAGAAAGCAGGATCTGGATAAATATTTGGGTAGAAAGGCTGTAACTGTCTACTTGTTTCATTTGCAAGGAGCAGGCACTTAGTAAATACTTGCTGATTGATTCATAATTTTGCTAAGCTACTCAAAATCACCTCATGTACCATATTGCTGGTCTCTAGTATAGAAACTGACCTTTTCTAAAGGCTGTCCCCCTTGCCCCCCTCATGTTGTTTTCTGAACGCCAGCTGGACACAGTTCTGGGGGTGCAGCTGCCAAATTTGACAGTCACAAGACAAGGGGCTGAATGGTTAGAAGTCAACACTACAAAAGATTTCCCCCCTTTAGGTCTTAAAACAAAAACAAACAAACAAAAAATACTGTTGTTTTCCCTCTCATAATTTTCCCTCACTGATTCTTTATTTTACTCCCTAAGTGGCACATCCAAATCTCTTCTCTCCTCAATCTACACTTCTCCATTCCCTTCCTTCTTAGCATTGTACTTTACTGAGAAAATAACTAAGAGTTCTTACCATGAGATCTCTCTTCTCCCCAATTCTATACCTCAATTTCCCATCATCACATCCTATTCTTTCTTCCATTGTTACAGACTCAGGAAGAGGTGGGTCTTCTCCTTGATATAACCAACATGTGGTATTACATTATACCCTCTACATGTGATCTTGATCTCATCTCCTGTGGGCTCTCATGTTGGAAACTCAGGGCCTAGATACTTACTATTTATGTCACTTTGGGCAAGTCACTTCTAATCTATTCTCCTAAATCTCAATTCACCTCATCTCAATTTCTACATCTGCAAAATAAGGGGGGCAGACTAGATGATCTCTGAAGCTTCTTCTAGCCCTAAATTTATGATATCTGGTAGGAACATACCACAAGTTACTAATCAAGGTAATTACATGCAGATATTGATCAAGAGCTGTCTTCTGGGAGCTTGTCACTTCAAACATCCTGATTATATTTCTCTCCCTTCTCACTTCTGCCTCTTGGTTTCCTTGAAGTCTCAGTTTAAAATACCACCTTCTGCAAGAAGCTTTTTCTGGTTCCTTTTAATCATAATGCCTTCCTTCTGAGATGTTCTCCAATTTATCAAACAAATACACACATGTATACATAGATATATATCTTTTTTGAACATAGTTGTTTGCATGTTGTCTCCCACTATTGTGTGAACTCTTAGAGGGCTGGGCCTGTTTTTGCCTTTCTTTGGATCCACAGCACTTAACACAGTGCTTGGCACACAGCAAGCAGGTGCTAAATAAATGACTACTGACTTGACTCTAATTTTCTATCTTTCTTTATTGGAAATATGCCCATACCTTCTGAATCCTTCAAAAAATAAAAACAAAATCCAACCAAATAAAAAACTTCACTTGATCCCCAAATGCCCTCTAGCTATTTGCTTATATCTGTCCTTTCCTTCACAGTCAAATGCCTAGAAAAGCAGCATCTATTCATTGTTTCTATTTCTTCCTCCAACTCATTGCAACATAGCTTCCCACACTACCATCGAACTGAAACTGTTCTCTTCAAGGTTATCATCGACTTATTAATTACTAAATCCAAGGGCCTTTTCTCAGGTTTCATACTTCTTGACCTCTTTGAAGCTTTTGAGAATACTCACCACCCTTTCTGGAGAAGCTCCTCTCCCAGAGTTTTCTTGATACTGCTCCCACCAGATTCTCCTTTTACTTTATCTAACCGCTCCACAATTTCCTCAATACAAAGTATTATTACCTATGTCCTACCCCTTAGGCACTCATGTGCCCCCGGAGTTCTGTCCTAGGCCCTTCCCTCTTCTTTTCAGCTCCCTGGGTTCAATCTCTGACATCTTTCCTGAGCATTAGTCCCTTATCACCAACAGCCTGATGGTCATTTCTACCCAGAGGACCCAAAAGAATCTCAAACAGATCTCATTATGTTTTTACCAACTCCAGCCTTTTCAGAGTTGGTCAATAAACATTTCTTAAGCACCTATTTAAGTGCTAAATGCTGGGAATAAGTTGTTGTTTGTCCTTCATACTGGAAGAGGACAGATGACTTTATGATGTTGGGATCAAGGCATGATAATTATCTTCAGCTGTGGCTGATCAGTCCAATACAAGCTAGTGCTGGGAAGACTCTACCAAAGGTCAGGCACAAATAGTCCATCTGAACATTAGGGATGGAGATGTTTATAGATTTGCCTATCTCACATTTCCTACGTGCAAGTGAGATTCTGCTTTGCTCATAAAGCACAGAATCTTCTTTGATGTGGCACATGATGCTGGGTGGTCCTGTGCCATCATCTCCCGTGTCTCACAATTAATACTAAAGTTTTTCAGAGAGACCTTGAGACTCTCCTTGTATTGTTTCTTCTGACCTCTGTGTGAGTGCCTGCCTTGAGCAAATTCTCTGTAAAATAGTCTTTTAGGCAAACATGTTTGGCATTCAGGTTACATGGCCAGCTCACTGGAGTTGCGCTCTTTGCAGCAGAGTTTGAATGCTTGGCAGTTTAGATGAAGAGAGGACCTCAGCAGCTGGTACCTTATCTAGCCAGGTGATCTTCGGAATCTTCCTAAGACAATTCAAATGGCAGCAGTTGAATTTTCTAGCATGTTGCTGGTATACTGTCCAGGTTTCACAGGCATATAACAATGAAGTCAGCACAATGGCTCTATAAACCTTCAGTTGGGTATGTAGGCTAATTACCTTAATACCTCTTCTTTCCCACACTTTCCTTCAGAGCCTCTCAAATGATGAGTTAGCTCTGGCAATGCATACATCAACCTCATCATCTATGTGGACATCCCTGGAAAGTGCCAAGATAAGTGAACTTATCCATAGCATTCGAAATGTCTCTACTGCTGTACAGGGGGTGGGGGTTAAAGTGGGTGGTCCTGCAGGTAGAGTGGGAAATGATTTGAATAAGAATTTCAGGGCTGATTTCGTCTTGCAAAATGATGTGTTTCTGTAGATCATCAAGTCTAAAAAGCAGTCTATTTCTGTCAAAGAAACTACAATCCTTCTAGCCACCCAGGCTCATACCACTGGGGTCCTCTTCCTTTCTCTCTCATCTCCCATATCCAATCTGTAGTCATCTTCTCAGTTCTATCTTAATAGTAATAGCAATAGCTACAATGTGCTAGGCATTGTGCTAAGCACTTTACAAGAATCATCTCATTCGATCTTCACAACCTGAGAAGGTAGGAGCTACTGTTATTTCATTTTATAGATAAGGAAAGAGGCAAACAGAGGTTAAGTGATTTGCCCAAAGTCACACAGGTAGCTAGTAAGAGTTTGCTGCACTTGAACTCAGATCTTTTTGAGTCCAAGCCATATCGATTTCCATCAATTTCCTTCAAATCATTTCCGGCAATTGTCTAATTCACTCCATTCACAAGGTCACCATCCTAATTCAGGAACTCATCACCTATTGACTGGACTATTGCAATAACCTTCTAAATGGTCTCCCTGCTTCCACTACCTCCATTTTTCTCTAATTCATCTACTATTCAGCTATGAAACTGATATTCCTAAAAGCCCAATCTAAGTCACTCCCCTGCTTAACAGGTTTCAGTGTTTCCCTACTGCCTCTAAGGCAAAATGCAATTTACCTCTATTTCATGACTGAAGTGTTTTCCATTCTGGTCCCAGCTTAACTTTCTTGGCTTGCTTTCCTAACTTCTCCTCAAGTGCTCCAGTTTCAGACAGACTGGCCTATCCTTGCTGCTCCAAGGTTACATTCTATCTTTTATCAGTGCATCTCTGCACAGGCATTCTCTCCCTTATCACCTTCACCTCATAGAAGCCCTAGCTCTCCTCCAGGCTCAAGTCAGCTGCCACCTACTATGTGAAGTTCTTCTTGATCCCACTTCCTCCCAAGCAGTTCCAGTTCCCTATCCTACAACTAAAATTATTTTGTATTTAATGATTTCAGTCTATATTTTTATACCTCCAGTATAAATCTTTGTATCCCCAGGGCTTAGATGCCTATCTAGCACAGTACCTCTGCATACGGTAGGTGTTAACAAACACATGGTCCCCTGGAGAAGGAAATGGCAAATTACTCCAGTATCTTTGCCATGAAGAGTCAGACATAACTGAACGACTGAACAAGAAGGAATGAATGCTATTTCTGTCAAATATTTAAGTGCTATGGTGACAAGTCCTAAGCAAATAACCAAATGAATGAATGGTGTTAATGCTGAGATGACAGGATAACAACCATAGACAATATAATCAACTTGACTTTATCACACAAAATTCATTTCTCAATTCCTCTAACCTTTTAGCACACCATTAATATCAAGCACTAATTTTAATAACACAGGGAAAGCTTTATACAAGGTACCTCCCTATCCTAATTTACACGAGGAAAAGGCCTATCATGTTGCTCAAAAAAAAGTTCCTTTGGTATCATAATGTGATATGCTTAGAGCCTTGTAAGTACAGCTCATTAGGAAGTCAAATAGCGACACTGCAGAAAGTCCATAAATACTAACGGCAATTTTGAATGTGGAATCTACAAGTCTTGGACAACTCCTTTACAAATAAAGCTGCCCAAAATATGAGCTGAATTTCTCTACTGAGTGTCTGAACATACCTATTCACCTAGGTTAAAAAAAAAGGCTTAATAAGTTCTACTCATGTTATCACTAGTATGAGAACTAAAATAAAGTCAAGGAAATGAGGCCCAGTAAAAACTGAAATACTGAAGCTTTGAAACCTCCACATGGTCTACTGGCTATTAGGTCCTTCCAAGTTCCATTGGCTCTCTTGACAATTTGTATCACATTCTCCAAGGAATTAACAATATGCAACCACTGATATGTGATTTTTCTAATTACATGATGCCAAACTGCAAGTTTAATTTCTGATTTGGAATGCAGACATCATTTTATGAACTCACTATGATTTGAGAATTGGTTCTATAAGATTGATAAGTAAAGGAATTGTCTCGGAATTTTTAATTACCTGTACCTTTTGACAAGCACTTCAATCAACAAGCATTTATTAAGTGCTTACTATGTACCATGCACTATGCTAAGCACTGGATTTTAAAATTTCTTGAAAATGAGTGGTAAAAGGAATAGCAGAAATTATCAAATTCAATTTGTTGATTACGTAGGCTTCTCTTTCCATTGACATAGGCACATGGCATAGAAAAAAAGAAAACGTTAGGAGTAACCTCAAGCAATCTATTCACCTGTTTTTTAATGATCTAAGCTATAAGAAAAAGATGAAGATAGCCATATGTCCTATTTTAAAAATATTTGAAGGAATGGAAATCCTGCCATTTTCTTGTCCAAGTAATATTTTCAGTTTTCTTTATGTCTAAGAGAACTTTCTCTTACTAGACTTGGGTGATTAGCTTAAGAGATAAATAATAATAGCTACTCCACATCATTTTTAAATTCTGCTTAAAAAACTTCTAAGAAGATTTTCTACCATTTAGTTAAATTCATCTTTTGTTTCTTTTCATTCTCCTTTTTTAAAAGATAAACAATGCTTCTTTAATAAGCATGTCTTGTAGGTATATCTAAGCTTAACACAAAATCTGTTTCTGAGGAGAGTACATATCACTTTAACTTTCTATAACTCATCATTATTTTGTGCATATTAGAGGACTCTATCATTTCTAACTCAAATCCTTTTCTCATTCTGAATACTCGTCTTATAATTTGTGTCTGTATCTGGATTTTCCTATGTGAAGCTTAGAGAATGTTAGAACTGGCAGAAATAGTCTAGTTTGAGTCCCTTAGTTCATAGAGGCAAATTTGTTTATAGTAAGACACCTGTATTCTGTTCTGATTCATTCAGGTGGATAGCAGACAGTGAAAGAATTGGAATCTCTAAGACTTGAATTTAAATCCTGGCTCAGACCCTTATTAGCTGTGCAATCCTAAACTATTAACTTCTTCAAGCCTCAGTTTCCTCAGCTGTAAAATGGGAATAATATGAGGATCTACATCACAGGGCAACTGAAGATCAAATGATAGATTATATGTGTAGTGTTTTGTAAAACTTAAAATACAATATAAATAGCAGGTACTTTTATTTTCTTTAGAGCCTCAGGTAGTGCTATTGTTCTTAATACTTTTGGCTAAAAAAAAATATTAAATCCTACGCCTGATTGTGCTAGAAATACAGAATTCTAACTTTAAGGTCTTATTGAAAATTCTCTTTTCTTTTTATCACACACATGACTCCTTTTCTCCCCAATCTCAATATTTTAAAATTAGAAGCAAAAATCACAAATCTTTTCATTTGACTTGTCTTTGGAAAAAAAATTTAGAACTTCATCATAAAATGTTCCAATTTGCATGTAGCTACATAATTCCTTTCTCACTAGCTTCCTATCTTCCATTTTAATTAAGCCCTGTTTACTTGAGAGCAAGAGAAAAACATTACTTGTTATAGTAAACTATTTTGAAGACTGTTTTGATTTTACTAAACAAAAATTAACTGATGTTGATTTTTAAGTGGGATTAATTTTAACAGAAAAAAACTCCTTGATCTCTACATCTCCCTCACCTATAAAAGTTTTAAATGACTGAACCTGCCTTAAGATCCTGAATTTCTCAAGTAGTCTACAGGCACACCTACTTTCTTGGGTAAAAAGCATTTAATAATTTCTAGTTATATTATCACAGTCATGGAAACTGGAATAAAACCAAGGAAGTAGTGAAAACCACAATCTTGAAGCCTTGACACCTCCACAGACATGCAACTAGGTTTCAGTTCCTAAAACTCCATGTAATCAGGATGAAAAGGAATACCAAAATAACCTGCCTCTAACTCTTAGATGTGGAATGAAATAAACGTATTTACCAATATCCCTGTACGCAGATCAGCTAATCCCTTAGAGAATTTTAAAGAAAATCAAAAACTATCCCTTTTCAAAAGACATTTATTCTTCTAAATGAAAGAAAAGGAATTACACTTAACCAGAAAGTAAAAATAATAATAAGTAACCTAGGTCACTGAAAATCTTTACTCAGCGAAGAGACAAATTACAAAAACAACAATGATGCTTCAAATGATTTTGAAACTCATGGTTAGGCCGAGCTAATATAATAAAGATGACAATTTTACCTAAATTTATCTATTCAGTGCCATACCAATCGAGCTACCAAAAAACTATTTTACAGAGCTGTTTAAAATAATAACAAAATTCATCTGGAAGAACAAGAGGTCTAGAATATCTAGGGAATTAATGAAAAGAAATGCTAGGGAAGGTGGCCTAGCCATACCAGATACTAAACTGTACTATAAAGCAGCAGTCATCAAAACTACCTGGTACTGGATAAGAAACAGAGTCGTGGATCAGTGGAATAGGATAGGTACACAAGATGGAGAAGTCAACGACTATAGCAATCTACTCTTTGATAAACCAAAAGAACCCAGCTTCTGGGCTAAGAATTCACTATTTCACAAAAACTGTTGGGAAAACTGGAAAATGGTAGAGCAGAAACTGGGCATAGACCAATATCTTACACCATATACCAAAATAATGTTAAAACAGGTTCATGATTTAGGAATAAGGGCTGATACTACAAGCAATTTGGGAGAGCAAGGAATAGTTTACCTATCAGATTTATGGAAAAGAAAAGAATTCATGACACAACAAGAGATAGAGAGCATTAAAAAATGCAAAATGAATAATTTTGATGATGTTAAATTGAAATGTTTTTGTACAAACAAAGCTAATGCAACAAAGATTAGGAGGGAAGCAGAAAATTGGGAGAAAATCTTTACAACCAATGTCTCTGATAAAGGCCTCATCTCTAAAATATACAGGGAACTGAGCCAAATTTATAGGAAAACAAGTCATTCCCCAATTGAGAAATGGTCAAAGGATATTAACAGGCAGTTTTCAGAGGAAGAAATTAAAGATATCTATAGGCATATGAAAAAATGTTTGAAATCACTACTGATTAGAGAAATGCAAATCAAAACAACTCTTAGGTACCACATCTCTCCTGTCAGATTGGCTAAAATGACAAAACAGGAAAATGATAAATGCTAGAGAGGATGTGGGAAAACTGGAACATTGTTACATTGCTAGTGGAGTTGTGAACTGATCCAGCCATTCTTGAGAGCAATTTGGAACTATGCCCAAAGGGCTATAAAAATGTTCATACCCTTTGACCCAGCAACACCACTTCTAGGGTTGTATCCCAAAGAGATCACACAAATAGCAAAAGGACTCATATGTACAAAAATATTTATAGCGACTCTTTTTGTAGTAGCTAAGAATTGGAAATCAAAGGAATGCCCATCAATTGGGGCATGGCTGAACAAGTTGTGGTATATGAAGATAATGGAATACTATTGTGCTATAAGAAATGAGGATGATACGGACTTCATAATATCCTGGAAAAACCTATACAATATAATGCTGAGTGAGGGGAGCAGAACCAGGAAAACATATACAACCACAGATACATGGATTCTGTGAGGACTAACCCTGATAGACTGTGCTGTTCTCAGCAACACAAGGTGCAAAGACAACTCCAAAGGACTCATGATGGAGAATGCTATCTACATCCAGAGAAAGAACTATGAAGTATGAATGCAGACTGAGGCACAGTTTATGCCTGCCTTTTTTTTCCCCTTTTTTTTCCTCTCTGTTGTTTTTGGGTTTTGTTTTTTTTTTTGGTTCTGTCTCTTCTTTCTCATGATTCATTCCATTGATCATAATTCTTCTTCACAACCTGACTAGTGTATAAATAAGTTCAATGCGAAGTTATACGTAGAAGATATATTGGATTCCATGCCGTCTTGGGGAGGGAGGAGGGCAAGGGGGAAGAAAATCTGGAACTCAAAATTATGTAAAACTGAGTGTTGCAGACTATAAATAAAAAAAATTAAAAAAAAAATAAGAAAATGATTTTGAAAAGGGCATAGGCAGACCTATACCATAATTTTGAAAACTCCTTTTTGAGTTTTATGGCAGGACCCTAAACAGACCAAATATGCCAAAACGGAGTAATACAAAAAAGTTGGCATTTGCTATAATGATCATGAATCCACTGATTCTCTCCCAACAGTTGACAAGAAGTGTGAAACTATGCTAGGACTTGTACATGTGGAGACTACTGCCATGGAAAGAACCATAGGAGGAAAAGTGGAGATTTTAAGGAATATGACTCAGGTCAGGCATCAAACATCACCACAGAAAAATTGGCTTGGGAAACCTATTGAGGACCTATGGAAAGGCAAAAGGCTGAGTGGAAACATGGAGTCAAAGTAGCACAAAAGAAACAATTCAACGTAAAATACTTTACTATGGAAGGTTGGGGAGCAAGGAAATAAAAGAAGTTATACACACACACACCCCAAAGGGGAAAGAGAAAGCTTGTCTACC
The DNA here is from genome assembly GCF_011100635.1 of Trichosurus vulpecula. Taxonomy (NCBI): domain Eukaryota; kingdom Metazoa; phylum Chordata; class Mammalia; order Diprotodontia; family Phalangeridae; genus Trichosurus; species Trichosurus vulpecula. The sequence goes on from NC_050576.1 coordinate 133,582,003, forward strand.
ATTAATATGATAAACAAAAGGACATCTATGTAAAGGGAGATAATCAAAAGTCTAGTTTCTCTGTAAAACTTGAAATTGGCAGAATTTGAAAAGATCCATAATTACTGGCTCAAGTGCTTCATAGTGCAACATGAATTACCAGCACAGAACTTTATTGGTTTCCTCTTTCACACAGAGCCTGATCCCACTTTTCTTAAAAGAATGTATTATACATCTACCAAAAGGCAAAAACACTTGTGACCCTTCCAAACATATGCCAATTATGTGTTTATATATATTATATGAAAGCTTTATAAATCTGTACAAAGACTTTTAAAAATCCATAAGCTTCCAAGAAAATGATATATTGGTTAAGGAGCAAAAAGAGTATGCTAGAGATTTTCAGGGGAAGTAAAAGCAATTTATTATTGATTCAGTAATTATTGAACAAGCCACTCACAAGCATCATAGTATCTATAGGGCCTTTTTTTATTACATTATTTGACCCTAACTGTAATATAAAGCAGTAGTCATCAAAACTATCTGGTACTGGCTAAGAAATAGTGGTGGCTTAGTGGAATAGATTAGGTACCCAAGACACAGATAAACCCAAATATTCCAGTTTTGCTTTTGGGACATTATTTGACAAAAATGGCTAGGAAAACTGAAAACAAAACAAAACAAAACAGTACGGCAGAAACTAGGTATAGACCAGAATCTTATACCATATACCAAGATAAGGTCAAAATGAGTACATAATTGAGACATTTAGGGTGATACCACAAGTAAATTAGGAGAGCAATGAATAGTTTACCTGTTGGATCTATGGTGAAGGGAAAAATTTATGACCAAAGAAGAGACAGGGAGCATTATCTGATATAAAATGGATAACTTTGATTACATTAAATTAAAAAAGGTTTTACACAAACAAAGCCAATGCAACCAAGATTCACTGAAAAGCAGAAAGCTGGGAAAATTTTTTTTTACAGCAAGTGTCTCTGATAAAGGCCTCACTTCTCAAATACATAGACAACTATCAAATTTATAAGAATACAAGTCATTCCCCAATTGATAAATGACCAAAGTATATGAACAGTTTTCAGATGAAGAAATCAAAACTATGAAAAAATGTTCTAAAACACTATTGACTAGAAAAAATGCAAATTAAAACAACTCTGAGGTACTACCTCACACCTATCAGATTGACAAATATGACAGAAAAGGAAAATGATAAATGTTGGAGAATATCTGGGAAAATTGGAACACTAACACATTGTTGGTGGAGTTGTGAACTAATCCAACCATTCAGGAGAGCAATTTAGAACTATGCCCAAAGGGCTACAAAACTGTGCATAGCTTTTGATCCAGCAATACCACTGCTAGGTCTGTATCCCAAAGAGATCATAAAAAAGGGAAAAGGACCCACATGTACAAAACTATTTATAGCAGCTCTTTTTGTGGTGGCAAAGTATTGGAAATTAAGGGGACACTCATCAATTGTGGAGCAGCTGAACAAGTTGAGTTATATCAATGTAATGGAACGCTACTGTGCCGTAAGACATGATGAACAAGCAGATTTCAGAAAAACCTGGAAAGACTTACATGAACTGATGCTGAGTGAAGTGAGTAGAATCAGCAGAACACCAATTTCCCAAGATAGGGCAAGGGTGGCAAGGGATTTGAGAGTAGACAGTTTTGTAAAGTTGAACTAGTTAACTAATAGAAATTAGCTCCAAGTACATCAACCTTCTGTGATGACCAACTTTGATAGAGAGCGCTTCTCAACAATACAACACAATGATCTAAGACAATTCCAAAAGACTCGTGATGGAAAATGCTATCCACATCCAGAAAAAGAACTATGGAGTCTGAATGTAGACTGAACCATACTATTTTCTCTTTTTTTTTTTTTTTTTGGTTTTTTCTTTCTGGTGGTTTTTCCCTTTTGTTGTGATGCTTCTTTCACAACATGACTAATGTGGAAATATGTTTAATATGATTGTACATTTATAGCTTATATCTGATTTCTTGCCATGTTGGGGAAGGGGAGGAAGGCAGAAAAAAATTTGGAACTCAAAATCTTATAAAAGTGAATGCTGAAAACTATCTTTACATGTAATTGGAAAAAATTAAATACTATTAAGTTCGGGGGGTGGGGGGAAAAAAGAAAACGAAAAAAAGAAAGAAAGAAGATGTTTTGAGCACAATATAGGATCAGGTCATTATAACCAGAAATTAAAGAGAGGTTATCCTTAAGGAGCTGGGACTTATTTTGCTCTATATTTTATTTTGCTCCATATTTTGCAATCAAGTTGTAGAAATGTTGCAACATATCATTGCCACTTATAAAAATTTACCATTAACTGGTGACTAGAATTATGCATCAGACAATAAATCTCCATACTACAAACTGCAAAATATCCTTGAAAATTCAGCAAATAAGCTGCAATGTAACTGAAGTATTATTATAGATAAACCTGTTGCCTATCTTGGAGAATGAGTCCAAACTCCCTCCTTTTAAAGACAAGGAAACTGAAGCACAGAGAGTTAAGTAATTTGCCCAGGGACACACAGCTAGTAAGTGTCTAAGGGTAGGATGTGAACCTTAGCTTTCATGACTTTACTTGTGTCCTATCCACAATACTATCTCGTCTCTCAATACAGTCATATTAAATACTTATCCTAAAACTACACGAAATGAACAATTTAAAAAACAGATACCCAGCTGAAGATATTACGATAAAGTGGGAACAAAATGAAGTACATGTCCTTGCTGTCATTCAGTCTGATAGTGGAGTTGTCCTGCAGGTGTTTTTAGTAATTCTACAGAAGACTAACTTACATCGCAGTATTCTTAATTGTAAATTCAGTTATTTTATCCACTTGAATAATAGGCTGTATGTTCTACGTTCTTTAAACATTTAAGAATGACTTGTTCAAGTTCACTTTAACCCCCTCAAAAATGATGAGAAGAAAACAACGACAGTAGAAGCATTCATTTGTGGAGCACTTTAAGGTTTGCAAAACATCTTACAAAAATTATTTCATTTGTTTCTCACAACAATCTGGCAAGGGAGGTGTTATCCTCATTTTACAAATGAGGAAAACTGAGGTTCAGATAGATAAAATTACCACTATAGACACATGCTAGAAAATAGTTGGGGCCTGATTCAAACCCAGCTCTTGCTGGCTCCAAGTCCAGAATTCTATTTCACCAAGTTGTCTCAAAATATGAGTTAAAGCTAAACGTTAAAAAATCATAACCAATTAGCAATTTGCCAAGTATTTATATTAATAAATTAAGTGAATTTATGAAAAATTAAGATTTTTAATCCCTAAACAAAAATAATCCATTATCAACAGAAACCTCCTCCTTCTCTAAGTGTTTTATCATGCTATGGCAGTGACCATGGGTTCTTTAAGGCTGTCATAGCAGAGCCTAAGCTCTAGCAGGTACTAGCAACCTAGAAAGGCTTTGAGGAAAGCCCTGCAATGGAATGTATATCTATCCACCCAGCTATGACTGGCCATCAGACTGTTGGCCATCAAATAAATCACTGAAATTTTTTGGCAACAGCAACTCATAAAGACAGATGACTAAGTCAGAGAAGAGTAGTACTAGGGAAGGGAGAATCCATGCTGATGAAATCACAGATAGTTGAGGTACTGGAATAAACTGACCACAATTCTAATCAGTCAGTGAGGAAAACAATCAAGGGACAGGAAGAGATAATGAGAGGTAACAACCTTCCTTCATCACAGGTCTAGGCCAAGTCTAAGTGGCCCCAACTAAGCTATGTAGTCAATTTTGCTAGATAATGCAAAAACAGAATGCAAAATGGACATACTGAAATGCAACTCAAAGTGAGTTTGCCATTGCTTTATTATATAGGTTAAGATAACAGAAAAAAAATTTAAAATGCAACAGACCAGAATGCTGTTCAGAACACCTATATACATAGTCCAGGGGTGGAGAACCTACAGCCTCAAGGCCACATGTGGCCCCCTAAGTCCTCAAGTGCACCCCTTTGACTGAATCCACTTGGCCTCGAGGCCACAGGCTCCCTCCCCATCCCTGGTATGTATGGTGGGGAGGACAGATCAACAGGAGCACTCCCTGAGAACCCTGTGTTTGTATCCCTCCTTTAATCCTGACAAGGAGAGTAAGCTGTATTAGGAGGGCAGAGTTTATAATCTCAAAGAGGATCATAAACATGTCTGAAAGGTTCGGAACCGCCGGATATAAGAAACTCTCAAAGTAGAAGGCAGAAGAATCAAAACATATATTTAGGCTCCACAGTAACCAACCCATGAACCAGCAACCCCATTTTGATATATTGATCAAAAGCTTCCAGGCCCAATAAGTACGCCTTGAAAGAGTAACCAGGAGGCTACAGAGAAGCATGATTGCATAAAGCAAAATCATGCTTCCCCCTCTATGGTAAAAAGATTACCCAATGGCCTGAAGTCTTTGTTCAGCTTCCTCCCGTAGGTCAGCTCTGCTACTGGCAGCTCCTGCCTCAGCTGTGGCTGTGGCTGTAGCAGCCTCTGGCTCCAACGGGAGCTGCTTTTAACCATCCAGCTTCTGCGGGGGTGTAAGGTACGCCAGGGAAAGCACAGGTTCTTTCAATCTGCTTAAGCAAGGTGAAGGGGTTGACTGGGAAAGCACAGGTTCTTTCCATCAGCTTAAGCAAGGGAAGCAAGGTGAAGGGGCTGACAAGCTTACAACATACTGTTGCTGGTCCAACATACAAACAGCATTCAGTTCAGGGGAAAAAGGCAAACTAGTCAAGGGCGCTTGTTGACTAAGTGCTAAGGAGCCCATTTTTGGTTGCCAATACATAAGCTTATTCTAGAGTAGGGCTTCTTAAAACCTTTTCTGTTAAGGACTTATTTGGCAATCTGGAGAAACTTAAGGGATGCCTTGGTGCCCGGACCCCTTGCTACCTGCATTTATAATGGAAAGAAATGCTTAATTTCAATTAGGGGGTTAGTGAAAACAAAGATGATAATTTTTTTTCCTTTTGTGTTCACAAAATCTCTGAAATCTATACATGGATCCTTGAGGGGTCCACGGGTTGCAGGTTAAGAATCTATATTCCAAAGCTACTATGAAGTTTGGGAAATCACTTTAATCTCGAGTAATACTTTCTTTGGGGACATAAACAGAGGAAAGAGAAGGTGAAACCTTAAAGGAACAGCTATTAAGCAACACCTCATAAATAAACAGAAGAGAGAAACTGAAAGTTAACACACTAATATGATGTCTATCAGAGAAACTGTTGTGGAAGAGATTCATACCACAGGTAAAGGGCTGGTTTAAATTACTCCTATAGTTTCTTCCAGTTTTAAGATTCTATGATTTAAGTATAAATTTTATGTTATAATCTACTGAAGACGGTTAGCTAAAGATCACAATGGAATACAAGACAACAGCTGACACAAAGAGAAAATGGAAGAAGTATTTGGGGGGTGGGGGGGTTTGCTCAAAGAATCCAATGTAATTTTTCAAAAATGATTTTGTTTGAAGTACCTGGCGTTGACTTTGTAATCATTCCCTTTTTGCTTCTTGCGGCTTTTTTCCCAAGAGTTTTTTTCTCCTTTCCTGGGAGGGGCTTTTCATCTGTGGGGCCTTCAGGGTGCATTTTTTCAGAATGATCACTTGCTGCTGCTTCACAGCTTGGGGTAACAAAGTTATCACAGTTGCTGCAGCTTTCATTATTATTGAGATTGTCCTGTTCTAACTTTTCGTGTTTTCCCATCTCATTGTCACTGCTGGTCACAGCTTCACATGCATTGCCATCAAACTGATTTTCATTTTCATCTGATATAGGAGGCAAGCACGGTCTTGTACCTTCCATGCTGTCATCGGCATGACATCCATCTTGTGGTTCTAACAGTAGGTCATTTGTAGGAGTTTCTCTGTCATCCATTAGAGCATCTTTTATTGAACCATCAAAGTTTCATTAAAAATCTCCCCACATCTAAAAATGAAAAAAAAGAAAATTACATTGCTTAAGTAAAGTCCATAACTACATAAATATAACTAAACTCTTACATGGTAAAATAAAACATTTCACTTTAATCATAACCAAGGTGCTATTTACAAAATATGTGGCTTACTCTTGTTCTTTGCTCCTCCTCTATCCTTAGGTAGACTTTTGAGTATTTCACTGTTCAGTAACATGCACCTGTCAGTGCAAAACAATAATAAAAGCTGTTACTTATAAGGAATTCCTACCTGAAAAAAGGTTTAGTGAAGCATAATAAATGATTTTCTGTCATTCCATCCTCCCTAACCCTTTTCTGTCTTCACCATGACCTCCGTTCTCTCCAACCCTTAGTTCCCTCACAGGTTATCACAGCTGCACTTTCTACACTCTCCTCCCTTCCCTGTCTTGACTCTTCAACCAACCAGTTCAACTTTACAATAGTCTCTACTCTCAAATCCCATGTACCCTCGCCCTATCATCCCAAGTAATGAAGAGGTTTAAGAAAAAATGATGATGGTAGGGAACCATAGGTTTCTAGGGGTGCTCAAGACCCCAAAATACCTACACTCTGGGGTCCTGCTGAAAGAATTCGACTCAAGTCTTCTCAGCCAAGGAAAAAGAAAAAGTTTATTAAGGGTTTGCCATGTTGGGTTGTCTTAAGAAATCCTACCCTTTGTAACACCTGTTTTTACAAGCGGGCCAGATTCAATCTACTGAGCTGGATTGAATCTGAGCACCTTCATGGAGGGAGGCAAGATGGAGATTATATACACAAAGATTGTAGGAGGGATTGAGGGGTGGTCTGGTGTGACTAGAGGAGGGGTTTAGGGAGGGTCTTGAGGAGGAGTCTAAGGAAGAGCTTGATCAAGTGGGAAGATTCAAGGGGAGTTCAAGGGGGTTCCCAAAGACTGTGCCCTCATCAGTAACACTATCAAAAAAGGAAATTACGTTAATCTGGTATGACCAGTTCTTGAGTAAAAGGCTCTTTGGTTTATCACCACTTCCCTTTCTACATAAAAATAAATAAATGAGATAGGTGGAATTTATATAGTACTTTAAGGTTTACAAAGTATTTTACATAAAGTATCTCAAAATATTTATAAGTATCATTTTAATACAATCTTGAGTGCCAAAAATCAAAGTCAAGTTCACTGACCTGTCTTTTTTTGGATTATACTTTTTACCCCTTTAAAAAAAAGTGGAACACATATTTTTTCCCATCCTGCAATACAGCTCTCATTTTTCCATAAAAAAATTAATCAACAGTGCCTTAGCACTGATTTGCCAGTTCCTTTTGGTACCCTGAGATGATCATCTGGGTCTGGTAACCTAAAATGATCAAAGGCACCTAGATGCTTGCTTACTTCTTCAACCTTCTCTTTTGGGCATAGTCCCAAATTGCTCTACAGAATGGTTGGATCAGTTCACAACTCTTCCAACAGTGTTTTAGTGTCCTGATTTTTCCACATTCCTTCCAACATTTTATCATTTTCCTTTTTTATCATATTAGACAATCTGTTAGGTGTGAGATGGTACCTCAAGGTTGTTCCATTTGCCTAAGAATTAGATTATCTTTAAAGGGCTTTGGATTTATTAAAAGGTAACCCTCTTGGTTCTTAAAAGCAGAGATGGAAACATTAGTTATGTACTACTTACTTCATTTTATTTCGGCATATTTTGCAGCTGAAGTGTACTGTGTTGATTTAAAACTAAAGCATTTACTTAGCAAACACTTCATATGTATATCTAAATTTGACCAGTTTAATTTTCCATTCTACATGTCTACCAACATATGTATAATACTGAAGTTGAAATAATTTGACAGTTGATAAAATGCTAAGATAAAAATGTTTAAAACTGAGAAATACTCATTTCCTCTAATAATTTCTATACAAACTTTCCTAGTTATGTTACCATTAAAGTCTCCCACTTATAAATTCAGTCTGTGTTAGCATAGGGCAAAATGTTAATCTTGGAAAGAGATTAAGAGCAACATTTTCAGATGCTATTTTAGATTTGGCCTTCTCAGGGAATGTGCAACCTAATGGGGGTGAGACTGATGCTTATAAATGAAAAAGAACAGTGAAAGGATCTGGATGGGATTAAGGAGTGGTAAGTAGTCTGTCTTGAATTTATAAGGGCTTAATTTTCTATTAAGTGCATCAGGTGATGCTGTAGACATGCCTTTACAAATGAAAGCCCTGGGGCTTTACTTGTACTTTTAACTCCCCAGTGATTTAAAACAAAAAACCCCAATGGTATTACCTATAATAGTTGTGCAGATAAGGAAGATTACTACCTTTAAATTTAGGGAAGTAATTTTAGTCTCGGTGCACTTCGATTTCCTTATCTGTAAAGTAAAAGGGTTGAACTGGTTGTCAATCAATCAGTATTTATTAAATATCTGGCATGTTCCTGATATTGTGCTAGTAACAGGATACAAAGACAAAAATGAAACAGTAGCTGCCCTCAGGGAGTTTACCTTCTATCAAAGGGAGTAACAATGCACAAGCATCAATATATACAAAATAAACATAAAGTAATTTGGAGGGGTAGGGAAGCATTAGGAGCCAGGATTGGATGAGGAAAGACCATAAAAAGGTGGTGTTTGAGCAGAAGTTTGAAAAAAGTTTAAACGAAACACAGTAATTATAATGATGAGGTCAGGGAACCATATGTTTTAGGGGTGCTCGAGACCCCAAAAAACCAACACACTGAGTCCTGCTCTAATGAATTCGACTCAAGCCTTCTTACAGCCAAAGAAAAACAAAGTTTATTATAGATTTGCCATAATGGGTAGTCTTAAGAAATCCCAAGCCTACCAGATTCAATCTACTGAGCTAGACTGAGCCAGATTGAATCTGAGCCACATCCGTGGAGACAAGATGAAACTTATATACAGAGACATTGTGGGAGGGATCTAGGGTGGTTCTGGGGTGATGGGAGGAGGGGTTTAGGGAGGTTTTTGAGGAGGAGTCTAAGGAGGAGCTTGATGGGATTGGGGTGAGGTCAGACTCCAGGAACCAGGAGAATGGATTTAAGGGTGGCAAGTAGCTGAAGGCTACCTGGAGATCACTAGGGCTAGGCTAGCTTAAGGGTAACAGATTTGGGCATGGTGATTTTGATAGGATCAAGGGTGGAAACTAGCCAGACAAGGAGGGCTAGGCTAGGGTAAGAGTAACCTAGAGATGTGGGCCTAGTTATGGCTTCAGGCAAATGCCTCATCTAGTGGGAAGATTCAAGGAGAGTTCAAGGGGGTTCGCACAGTCTAAGTCCCATAGTTCCCACTAAGAGGAGAAGATGAGAAGGAAGTAGATTCCAGGTATAGAGGGCAGTCTAGGGGAAGAAACCAGGACAGGAGATGAAATGTCATGAGGAATAGCAAGAAGGCTAGTTTGGTTACACTTTAAAAAAAGTTTTAAAGCATTTATTAGTTACATTCTAATTGCCTAGCACTGGTTAAGGTTTGGTGATACAAATACAAAAGCAAATACAGTTCTTGTCCTCGAGAACTTTACATTATAATGATCAGAGGGAGAAAATATAAATAAGGGAGTGGTAGTCAGGGAGGCAGACTTTCTGTTTTATTTTCTTTTTAAAAAACATTCTTTTAAAAAAAAAATCCAAAATCTAAATTCTCTCCCTTCAGTTCCTCCAACACCCATTGAGAAGCAAGTTATATATGTGTAAAGTCATGTAAAACATATTTTCGTATTAGCTATGTTTTGGCTCTACTTTTAAGCAGTTTTTGACCTTTTTTGTGTTATGGACTCCTCTGGCAAACTAGCAAAGCCAATAGACTCCTAAGAATAATGTTTTACATTCACAAAATAAATAGTATTACAAAGGAAAACTATGATAAAATATAGTATTAAAAATTAAAAATTTTGAAAAAATTAAAAGCAAAAAAAGTTCAGACCTTAGATAAGAACCCTGCTTGACAGTGTATATATAGGTGAGCAATGTAAAATAAGTTTGGACTTGTTTCACATTACAAACCAGTTAGTATCATGCCAACTAACTTTATGCCAATAATGACATTCAAAAATTTTTCCTTTTAATTTAATATGAATTTGATTAGCATGACAAATGTGACCATTTCCAATAATGTCATGGTTTTCTGTATATTATAAAGATCTTTACCTGAACAAAAAGAACACTAAGGCTGATGGGGGACCTGGACCCCTAAAAGGAAAAAGACTCATGTTTTTGAAAGCAATCCAATCCTTGAATTTTCCCATACATTTCAGTAGGCCAGGTCACTGGTGCCTCTGCCCAAAGCATCTGGCCCACCCTAGGCCAAGTCCATCACTTAATTACTAATTTGACAATCCTTTCACTGTCCCCCCACCCCTTAACACTCTTTTCACTAATGTACCAGATCCACCCCAGACTATTTACCACTCCTTAATCCCATCCAGATCCTTTCACTGTTCTTTTTCATTTATAAGCATCAGTCTCACCCCCATTAGGTTGCAGATTCCCTAAGAATCTCACTCACACTACTGACCTTACAAAAACCTTGCCACTTTGACTGGAAGAAGGTTTGAGTGTGTGAACTCTTTCCAGGCAGATGCTACCCTGTACCCTAACATTTCAGGGTTCCCAGCAACCCCAAACTGGATCGAGACCACAGTACAAAACCCTCACTAGAGGTGGGGTTTCCTTCAGAACTATCAAACCTTTCCTAAGAAGAGATAAAAACCCTCATACTCAAACATTCAAGTATAAAAAAGAATCAAAGGGGAAAGGACACAAAGGAAATTAAAGATAGGTCTATGCACTTTAGAAACTCACAGTTTAGTTGTAGTGCCAATGTAAAACAACCTATCTGTTCCTAATCCCAGACTGATTCTTTTGTAAAGGCAAAACTAGGCCATCTTTTGCTTCAATTCTTACCTTGCCTCAGATAAACTGAAACCTGGGAAAGACCTTAGCTTTAAAAGGCCATGATCTCCCACTGCATCTGGGGCCATTGCCAGTTGCCTTGATCTATGTCTCACTACTGGACTCTGATGACTGCACAGAACTACCTCACTTAAATCCAATTCACCATCAAGTCAAGATGTCACCCTCCTGATAGCACTGGTCCTCTTTGAGAAAGAAGGAGAAACAACAAACATAAGATGGCTCAGTAGATAAAGTCCTGAGCCTGGAGTCAGGAAGATCTGAGTTCAAATGTGACCTCAAAGACACTTACTAGCTTTGTGACTCTGTTTGCCTCTAGAGGAAAAAAATGGCAAACCATTACAATATCCTTGCCAAGAAAACTCCAATATTGGCATGCTATGATCTACAAGTTCATGAAGAGTCTGACATGACTGAATGACTGAACAACAAGGAGCCTAAGCACTGAGAATACAAAGAAGAGGCAAAAGCAGTCCCTGCCCATGAGTACCTCACAATCTAATGGAAGAGACACCATGGAAACAACTATGTAAAAGCAAGTTATATACAAGATAAATATGAAATAATCAACAGAGGGAAGGCACTAGAATTAAGAGATAATAGGAAAGGCTTCCTATAAAAGGTGGGGATTTTTTAGGTGGGGTTTGAAGGAAACCAGGGAAATCAGGAGGCAGAAATGAGCATTCTAGGCACAGGGGACAGCCATTGAAAATGCCCTGAGTCAAGAGATTGAGTGTCTTGTTCAAGGAAGAGCAAGGAGGCTAGTGTCACTGGATCAAAGAGCATATGGGGAGGTATAAGGTATAAGAAAACTAGAAAGGTGGGGGTAGCTAGATTATGAAAGGCTTTGGACACCAAACAAAGGGTTTTATATTTAATCCTGGAGGTGATAAGGAGCTTTATTGAGGGGGGAGAGTGATATGTCAGTCCTGTGCTTTGGGAAAATCAACTTAGTCTAAATGAAGGATAGACTAGAGTGGAGAGAGACTTGTGGCAGGCAGATCAACCAGTAAACTATTGCGATGGACAAGGGGTGGCACCAGAGTGGTGGCGGTATCAGAGGAGAGAGATTTATTGGAGAGATGCTACAAAAGTGAAATTGACACGCCTTGGCACAGATTGGAACTGGAGGTGGGAGGAGGATAGAGTAAGGAGTCAAGGATGGCAGGAAGGAAGATGGTGTCTTTGACAATAACAGGGAAACACTGAAGAGGGCAGGTTTTGGCAGGGACAGATAACAAGTTCAATTTGAGTTTAAGACATCTACAAGCCATCCAGTTTGAGAGGTTTATAGGCAGGTGAAGATGTAAGACTGGAGGTCAGCAGAGAAGTTAGGGCTGGATAGGGAGATCTGAGAGTCATCAGCATAGACAGATGATAATTGAATTCATGGGAGCTGATGAAGTCACCAAGGGAAATAGCATAGAGTGAGAAGAGAAGCCCTGTGGGATACCTACATTTAGCAGGTGAGACTCGGATGAAGATCTAGCAAAGGTGACTAAGAAGGAAAAGTAAGATAGATAGGAAAGCCTGGCAAGTTTAGTATCCTGAAAACCTAGAGAAGAGAAAATATTGAGAAGAGGGTGATATCCAATATCAAAGGCTAAAGAAAAGTTAATAATAATAATAATAATAATAATAATAATAATACTAGCTTGCATTTACTTGGCACCTACTACGTGCCAGGCACAGTACTAAGTGCTTTGCAAATGTTATTTTGTCCTACAACAACCCTGGGAGGTAGGTTCTACTTTTATATCCATTTTACAGTTGAAGAAACTGAGGCAAACAGCAGCTTAAATGATTTGCACATGGTCACACAGCTAGTTAGCTGTCTGAGAATGTATTTGAACTGAGATCTTCCTGACTCCAGAACCAGTGCTCTATTCACTGCATGGTCTACCTGCCTTTAAGAAGGATGAGGGCTGAGAAAAGGCCACTTGATTTTGCAGTTAAGAGATTACTGGCAATTTTGATGAGAGCAGTTTCAGTTAAATGATAACGTAGGAAGCTAGATTGTAGAGAGTTTATATTTTTTTAAGGATGGGGGAGACATGGGAGTGTTAGTAGGAGGAGAGAAGCATCCGACAGAGAGGGAAATATTGAAGATAAATGAAGGAGCAGGAATGACAGAAGGCAATCTGCTGGAGAGGAAAAAGGTGGGATTTCTTAAGACAATCCATTATGGCCCTTAATAAACTTTGTCTTTTCCCTTGGCTGAGAAGGCTTGAGTCGAATTCTTTCAGCAGGACCCAGAGTGTAGGTATTTTGGGGTCTTGAGCACCCCTAAAAACCTATGGTTCCCTACCATCATCATTTTTTCTTAAACCTCTTCAATTATGTAACATTACATTCTCTCCTTCTGAATACAATCACTTATATGCACTGAGACTGACTAGATCTAGAACAATATACTTGGCCAATATTTATTTGGTGAATCCACGGAAGTACCTTATATCCTAGTAGATAAAATTTTTGAAAAATTGTTTCTCTAAGGTAGCTTTAGAATGGCTACTGTATTGGATAAAGATTGACCATCATGTGTGAGGTAAATAAAATGTGAAGACTTCACAGGGAAGATATATATATATATATATATATATATATATATATATATATATATATACACTAAGAAATGTTTAAAAATCAAGAAATAGGGAAGTGGAAAAATTCTGAGGCCGTGAGAGTCTGGAGGCTCAGCCTCTGGGAAAGTTTACCCTGAAACTTTTTGTTCTTTCTTCGGTTTAAAGATTTGCTTAGTAAGAACAGGGTCATAATGACCTGTTTTTCTCTACTGTAAAGAATGGAGAGGATCTCTCCCTCCCCTTTTCCTATTCTCCTTCATTAGATTTATAGATGTCACCTCAGTTTTAATCATTAACTAAGGGAATGGGAATTGGAGTTTCTGTACCTCAATTTCCCGGTTCTTTGTCTAGCTTTCATGCTCAGATTGTAAGCCCACCTCCCAGACAATGGTGAGAAGGGTCAGAGGTGGGCAGGAATTCTCTTGTGTTAGGTATAACTATGGGTGCCTAGCCCCTTGTAAAGCACCTCCCTTGCTGGATTCCCTCTAGCAGGGGATGCCCAATTCTCAAGAATTGAATAAAATTTATTTCTGTTCCCACCCTGAGATGGCTCCTTACTAACTTTTAATTGGTGAGGGTCTTTCATCCCACACAATAAGCTCTTATAAATTATAGCTAGAAACATATGACTAGTAAAAAGCAATTTTAAGTTGGTTATTTAGACATATATATATATATATATATATACACATATATATATATACACACACATACACACACACACATATATTTCCTATATGCTACTATCTACCTAGACACTAGAGAGCGCATGAATTCTTTACTAATTGCTTTGTTTTCTCCTGACTCATTTCCTTGTTCTTTCTACTATGCTCTCCTTACTGTTTTTCAGTTTCTTCTTGAGTCTACTTCTACAATCAATCAAGCATTTATAAAGTTCCTCGTGCATGCAGGTGCTAGGAATAAAGATACAATAAATAAGTAAAACAATCCCTATTCTAAAGGAAGTTACATTCTAACAGTGGGAACAACTAATATATACAGAATAAATATGAAGAAAATAAATACAAAGTAGTTAAGTATAAGGTAGTATAAGTGGGTGGGCAGAATCAGGAAAGACTTCATGTAGAAGGTGGTACAGTAAGCACAGTGCATGACACATAGTAAGCACTTAATAAATGCTTGTTGACTTAATGATCTGTCTCTCTGAGGAAGAAAGAGGGCTCTGTGAAGCAGAGGTGAGGAGGAAGTACATTCCAAGGATGGGGAACAGCTAGTACAAGGGAGACATAGTGTATGAGGAAGAGAAAGAAGCCAATTTGGCTAGAAAGAAGAGTGTGGGATGGGGGGTGGGGAGCAGGGGAGAGGACAATAAGATTGAAATTATCTTTGGGGTAAGGTTGCTAAATAGAAGAGTTTATATTTGATGCTAGAGGCATCAGGAAGCCACTGGAGTTTAATGGGGAAGTGACATGGTCAGATCTGTGCTTAAGGAAAGTCACCCTGGCAGCTTTGTGGAGGATGAACTGGAGTGGGGTGAGACTTGAGATAAGGAGACCAATTAGGAAGTTTTTGTCCTGGAGGGGAGATACTTTGAGAATCTGAAATAAAGTGGTAGCTGCTTATGAACTTCTTAACCTGTAACAGACTACCATATAGGCTTTCAAGAAGAAAAAAAATAATTCCAAAGCAGGATCACAGTCATAAAAGAAGCAAGGCAGTAAGATTTATGTCTCTCTTCAGAGACTAAGCCCTTTATATTAAAAATTAATTGTCAGGTAGTATATATATAAAAAGCATTGTTTTACATAGGGAAGCAAATTGTGTTAAAACAATGCTTTTTTCTCATTAAAAATTGAGGGTTCTTATGCCCAAAGGGCTATTAAATTGTGCATACCTTTTGATACAGCAATACCACTTGTTGGTCTGTATGCCAAAGAGATTTTAAAAATGGTGGAGTTGGGAAGAAACTATTTGTACAAAAATATTTATAGCAGCTCTTTTTGTGGTGGCAAAGAATTGGAAAATGAGGGAATGCCAATCAATTGGGGAACAGCTGAACAAGTTGTGGTATATGATTGTAATGGAATATTATTGTGCTATAAGAAATGATAAGTGGGATGATTTCAGAAAAACCTGGAAAAATTTACATGAACTGATACAGAGAGAAGCGAGCAGAAACAAAAGACTGTACACAGTAACAGCAATATTGTATGATGATCAACTGGGACTTAGCTATTCTCATCAATACAATGATCCAAGACGATCCCAAAGGATACATAATTTAAAAAAAAAAAAGGCTATGCTCCTCCAGACAAAGAACTTATGGCTTCTCAATAGAGACTGAAACACATATTTTTCGCTTTTTTTTGTTTGAGTTTTCTTCCACAAAATGACTAATATGAGAAATATTTTACATGATTACACATGTATAACTTATATTATTACATTGCTTGCTGTCTCAGGGAGTAGGGAGGGGAAGGAGGAAGGGAAAGAGCTTGGAACTCAAAACTTAAAAAAGTTTAAATTTGTTTTTACATGTAATTGGGGAAAATACTATTAAAAAAACAATAAAATTAAATGCTGAGGTTCAAAAAAAAAGGAGTTCAGAGTTCTGAGGCTTCTTGGTCTCTCTTTAAAACAATAATACTAGATTGTATATTCAAGGATAAATACTATATTCTACGAAATTCAAACATGAACTTTTTTTTTTACACAGAAACTTCTAAGAATTGGTGGGCCCACCATGCCAGATTCAACGTACCTGTATATAAACTACTATATACTTGTGGATGTAACTACTTTTTTATTTCCATAAGTAAGTTACTTTCTTTTTTTTGGTGTTTAAAAACACTAAAGATTATCTATTATAATCCTCAGCCTTTCAAAATTCCTAAAGGAAATTATGACTTCACTTACTAGCCACACCTAGAAACAAACAGCATAGAAACAAATTTGGGAATACAGAAATTCTATTCATGGTTCATTCCTCACCTCCCCCTTAGGGTAGGTTCTTCAGTGGTTAGGAAAAAATTTTTAAGTGTTTTTTCCTTTTGAAAATGTGTAGCAGGATGTCCATCTAAACACAAAAGGAAAGCGGAGAGCTCCATACATCAAAAGTTTGCTCAGAATTGCCTAATCTATATGCCAAATAAGATGTGTTTTCCTAAATAGTCTGGGAGCTAGGTCCTCATTATACATGTAACTTAAGAGTAACTGTTTTGGTCATTCAAGAAGTCAAAATTTCTTTAGAATATCATTATTAGTAAAGATTTATGAACCCATGAAGAGATTAGCTTGGAGTCACAAGACTAGGCCCAGCTCGTCCACTTACAGTCTGTGTAACCTTGGACAAAATCACTTGACCTATCAAGACCTCACATTCCTTAGCATAAAACAAGAGGATTGGACTAGAAAATGTTCTAAGACACCTTCCAGCTCTGATCCTACAGAGAACTTGTAAAATCAAACACTGTGATTGCATTTTCCCAATAATGTCCCAGCAATGAAACTTAGCTCTCTCTTACTGCTCTTGATGATTTAGATCTTAAAGATATGCTCTTTTAATTTGAGGCCTTTTGCCGTTCAGAATTTCTAAATCTTTTCAAATTACACTGTAGAACAGAGCAGGTATTATAATTTGTTTTGATTGTTTCTCCACCTCCACCCTAACAAATCACGTGAAAAAGAATATTACTCAGAATGGTCTCCTGTCAAAGGCACATTTTTATCAACACAATCATTCAGTCAACTTGAATATATCATCTATTCTAATTCAGCACCTTTAATATTTACTAGTAAATAAATCCAACATTTATAGTAGCAAATAATAAATGACAGGTTTACTACATATACTTTCTCAATCCCCAAAAGTGAAATAAATCACCATTAATTATGATGGGGTGGGATCTGGACCACTAAAAGCCCCTGAACTTTCCCATACATTTCAGCAGCCCAGAGTACAGGGGTGCTAGGAACCCTGAAATGCAAAAGTACAGGGCTGGGATCTGCCTTGAAAGAATGTGACCACTCAAACCTTCTTTCAGTCCAAGTAATGAGTTTCTTAAGACACCAGTTGGGTGGGCGAGAATCCTAGTAAGGCTGCTATATTTGTGATGCCAATATAAGGGGGCCAGATTTTAAGAATCTGCACAATTTAATGGGGTTTAGATTGGTATTTTTATACAGAAAGACTGTGGGAAGATCTGGATGGGATCAAGGAGTGGCAAGAAGCCTGGGGTGGGCCAGGTGCAGACAATGAGGGCCACAAGCAAAGGGCAGTTAAAAGGATTACACTAGGACTAGGCCGGGACAGATGCCTCAGGCTAATGCCAGAGATCTGGGCTGCTGAAACGTATGGGAATGTTCAGGGGTTTTTAGGGGTCCAGGTCCCATCCCCATCATTTATACTCTCTCAATCACAAAAAGTGAAATAAATCACCATTAACAAAGTATAGTAGTGCACTTCTCTGTTACCTCGCTTACATTGTATACATACTATGCTTCCTGCTCTGAGAGGGGCACAGTAAATATAGTTCCTCTCTTTGACCTATGGAACAAAGAGAAATAAAGAGTAGCATTCTTACTTTATTCCTTCAGGCATATGTGATTTGATCAGTTTAGGTATTCCCTCCACTAATAGAATAAGAATTCCTCTACCTCTTTGTAAATGGCCTTCAAGAAGTACTATGACTGAAAAATTTGCTATCCTATGGCCAAACTAGAGGTAAGATTCTGAACTGATTAAGGTTGGTCTTTAGGAAAAAGGTTTCACCAGACTGTATCTGGAACTTTTCCTGTTTAGCAGGATTCATCCAAGCTTTCCTTCTACAGGAATAAGCTTTGAGAATTCAGTGTCATCTACAATGCTACTTTAGAGTATACAAAAAAGGGCAAAATATCCTTACTGTAACTAGCACACATTTCTAAACTAGGATCATGAGATTTGCAGCTGATAAAAATTTAGCAATCATCTAAGTCAACCTTCTCATTTTACAAATGGAGAAACTGAGGCTCAGAGAAACTGAATGACTTGTCCAAGGTACAGTCCTCATCTTCTAACTCCAAAACTACTTCTCTTTCTACTTAGTATCTTGACCAATGAGAAACAGCTGACAGCAGAAAAATACTTAATGGGCAACGTGAGGAATAAAGCTATCTAGCTATAAGTATTTGTGTGCATATGTGTATACACATACATATACAATGCAGATGGAAGTTTCTGGTGATGGTAGCAAAGAAACCCATTTTATGCAGTAAGTCAAGTAGTAAAGAAAATTATTGTTTTTAAGGTTTTATTAATATGTCAATGGAATAATGAGTAGGTCAGTGGTATTATTAAGTCAAAATAAACTTAGCTATTATGATAAATATCTTTCTCTGTCTCTGGTTCCTTTCAACAGATGAACTTTAAAATTAGAAATAAATTAAAATTATGATAGGTAGATAGAGAGCATTTACCAAGCATTTACTATATTCCAAGTACTAGGAATACAAATCCAAGCAAAAAGCAAGACAGTCCAGGCCTTCAAAGAGCTTACATTCTAACGGGGGCAAGACAACACATAAAAGGGAGCTGAAAAAGACTTGGTAGAAGAGGAAGAACCAGGTTCAGAAGAAATCCTCGAGGTTATGGGTTAAACCAGATTTGGAGTGAACATAAATAGCACGGTTACTTCCTCAAATGGAAGTTTGGGGGTAAACTCATACAGAGGGCAACAACGTAGAGATGGAAGCATAAAGAAGGACACTTGGGCCATTTCTCTTGTTTGCTATTTTGTTTCTGATAAATTTTAAGGGTTCTACTTTCTTCCTTATTTAAATATAAAAATAAGCTTAGCTACCAGCTTCTGTGAATTTAAACATGTTTTTAGTACAAAAGTAACCTTTAACGTTCAATTATAATGAATATTTTATATCAATTTTTATGTCATTATCTTCTTGACTATTTAAATATTTATGTGACTAAACCTATTGATTTATTTCAAGGACAGAATATTTAATGATAGTTTTCTTCAATACTTCTGATGAAACAAACCCTAAACTCAAATGAAAGCCTAACCATAAAAAAGCTGTTATGGTTAAACAAAGCTGAGTTTACTCTAATTTGTAGTCTTAAAGGAGATTATCTTAATTTTGGTCTCCCTACAATAACTCTATGAATGAGTTCTAATATGTGGAAAACATAGTTCAATAAAAAGAGAGCAAAAAGAAAAACTTGCCGGAAAAAGAGATTTACGTAGTTTTCTAAAACCTCAGCTATACAAAATGCTCTTGAAATCTTACATAAAAATAACATCTTCACTGCATAGGATAGCAGATACTTGACAAAGAAAGCTAATATTCAAAGAGTTCCTTAAAATAAAATTTACAAACACACACAAGTATATAATGCCTTGCTGGTTACAGAAAGGAATACATTTTCTATCATCTGATTCTCAACAGAATGTGGTTGTGTTGCTTCTTCCAGCATGTTGAATTACATTTAGCTGGAATGAATGCACTGAAGCCTCCATGTTGTTATTCCATTGTGTCCTACTCTTCATGACCCAATTTGGGGTTTTCTTGGCAAAGGTACTGAAATGATGTGCAATTTCCTTTTCCAGCTCATTTTACAGATGAAGAAACTAAGGCAAACAGGGTTAAGTGACCTGCCAAAAGCCACAGAGATGGTAAGTATCTGAGGCCAGATCTGAACTCAGGAAGATAAGTCTTCCTGACTCCAGGCTTAGCACTCTATCCATTCCTACATCTAGCTGCCCAAAGCCTCCATAGCTCTGTCCAGATCCAGAGCCAGAAGGCTGGAGAAGGGGTACACTCGTTCTGAAGTTGCCAAGACTTCTTCCATAAGCCCTATCTAAAGAAATAGTAGTTGCTATAGCCACAGCTGTAACAAATTTAAAAATACAGATTTGGAAGGGACTTAAGAGGTTACCTAGTCCAACCCTCTAATATTATAGATGAAAAATTTGAATGAAAAGAAGTTAAGTGACTTGATAAAGGTCAAACAAGTATGGCTGGGAGTCAAATCCAAATCCTCTCAAAGTTCAGCTCAACTGCCACCTCCTAAAAGTCTTTTACTTGTTGCCTCCAAAACATTACTTCACATATATTTTGTATTTATTTACAAATGTGCCCACTTTGTTTGAAGGCAAGGTTCTTCAAGGCCAAGACTGTATTGTTTTTATATCTGTGTTGCCAGCACCTAGAAAAGTATTTGACAAATAATAGACATGAATTAAATACTTGTAGAATGAATGCTAATTAATGAATGAAAAAGTATTTATTAAACATTAACTATGCACAAAGCATTGTGCTAAGCACCAAAAGCAGAGAAAAGCAGAAAGACCCCTTGCTGGCAAGTAAAGCAGATGGTAATGCATCTTATTTCAAGCTGTTTCCATTGATAAAATCTTATCTGTTTCTAATATTAAACTATTTATAGTGCCAAGGACTTTGGTTTCAAGAACTTTTTTTTTCTAAAACCAGTGCAGCCAAAATTAGAAGAAATGTAGGAAACTGGGGGGAAATTGTGGCAAGTTTCTCAAATATATAGAGAACTGAGCCAAATTTACAAAAATAGGAGCCATTCTCCAATTGATAAATGGTCAAAGGTTATGAGCAGGCAGTTTTCAGAAAAAATCAAATTATTAATAGTCAGATGAACAAAAATGTTTTAATCACTATTGATTACAGCAGGTCTGCACAACCTGCATCCCACAGTCCACTTGCTTGCCAAAGAATTACACACAACCCTCAAAAAATGTAGAGGAAAACATCCTCTACATTAAATCCTTAGGTAGGCTTCAGGTTTTGCAGGCTTGGATTAGAGAAATGCAAACTAAAGTAACTCTGATGTACCCACCTCATAACCAACAGATTGGTTAAGATGATAGAAAAAGAAAATGACAAATGCTGGAGGATATATGGGAAAATAGGTATATTAATGCATTGTTGGTGGAGTTATGAACTATTCCAACCACACTAGATAATAATTTGCAACTATGCCCAAAGGACTATAAAATTGTGCATACTCTTTGCCAAGCAATACTGCTATTATGTCTATACTCCAAGAGACCAAAGAAAAAGGAAAAGGACCTCTACGTACAAAAATATATATAGCAGCTCTTTTTGTGGTGGCAAAGAATTGTTAATTGAGGGATGCCCATCAACTGGAGAATGGCTGAACAAATTGTGGTATATGAATGTGATGAAATACTGTTTTTCTATAAGAAATGAAGGGGATGATTTCAGAAAAACCTGGGAAGACTTATATGAACTGATGTAAAGTGAAGTGAGCAGAACTGGGAAACAATCTACACAGTAAAAGCAATATTGTAAAGATAATCAACCGTGAAAGACTTGGTAGATGATCAGTACAATAATTTACCATAAATCCAAAAGACCCATGCTATAAAATGCTATCTACCTCCAGATAGAGAACTGATGTTCTCAGACAACAGATGGGAGAATGTTGTTGTTTCCTTTCTTTATTCTCCTTGCTTCTTTTCCTCCTGCAACACAGACAGTGTGGAAAGAAGTTTTACGTTACTTCACACGTATAATGGATAGATCATATTTCTTGCTTTCCTAATGGCTGGAGGAGGGATAGAAGAAGGGAGACAACTTGGAACTGAAAATAAAAAAGAATTTTGTTTTCTGGGTCTTCAGTAACTGAGGAAGCAGGGGTTACAGGGTGTGCAGAAGCAGCTGCTAGGTTACACCTCCACAGGGGCTGCTTCCTGGGGTAAGGGCTTTAAAGGTTGCACTGGAAGCAAGACGAGTGGGGCTCTTGGACTTCTCTTGTTTGTCAATCGCTGCCGGTCAATGGTTGTTGGTAGTGGTGATAAGGAAGGTAGAAGGATGAGAAATCCACAAGGATTTCTCCCCTTGATAATGGTGGAGGTGGGGGTGGGGGTGGTGGGGGCAGAACGCAGAATCAAGGCAGGGTTGGCAATCTGGGGGCTAGGGTGCTCCTATTCCCAGGATTATTGGGTACAAATTCTTGTACTCTATCAGGGTCTGAGGGGAAGTAGTGGCAGTAGTCTGACCTATCTGGCACATACCACCTACTGTCTCTCCCTCACGATGTCTAGCTGCTTCCAGTAAGAATGAATAAAGCCATTTTGTCTACTACACTACACTACACTACACTGTCTTTCCTGGATGTTTAGGAAAAAGAAATGTTTAAAGGAAAAAGTATAATTTCATATAAACAGTATATGAAGACGAAAAGAAAGGCAACAAAGGAAAGGAACAGGACATGAGAATATGTTTTGTTAGATTTGCATTTTTTTTAAAAGCATAACACGACTGAAAAATATCAATGTGTTCACCAAGTTCTGAGGCTTTACATGAATACTCAATCTTTGAAAAAGGATCAATATAGTAGAAAAGCGAAAAGAAGCTGTGCTCCTTCTAGCTCAAAGTTGGTCATGCTGACCACTTTTCAGAGCCCAAAAAGTCCCATTAGGTGTATGAAACAATCACTCTAGCACTCAGTTTTCTCATCTGTAAAATGATTAAAAAAAAAAAAAAAAGGATTGCTTGATTCCCTATCAGGTAGTAAAAGAGATATATTATATTCAGATATGAAGGTGATATAAAAAACTAATATTAAAAATGATTTTTAAAATCTATAAAATGCAAATTACTTCCGTTGAGTATAGAACTTACACCATGTTATTTCTAATCATTTAACTATTTTTTAAAATTGTTCCTTAGTTGTCTGAACTCCCAAACAGATTAAAACCTCTCTATAAAACTGTCTTCTATGTTATAGGTGCATAATACTTTACTCTTTCATTAACCATAAGAGTTTAACTATTAAAATTCAGCAAACATGAACTTGCTTAAAAGTTCTGTTTTGATCCCACTTTGATTCTATTTGGAAATTTCCTCCACTAATACAAATCAGCAAGTCTTCTATAACTAATGATCTTAGAAAGGTGCCTTGAGAATGGGAAAGGAATAAGCATTTGTCAGGCATAAGCTCTTCTATTAATTAATAATTGCCAGGCTAATTTCTTTACATTTGAGCCTCACAATAACCCTTACGGCTATTACAGATGCCTATTTTACAGTTGAGGAAACTGAGGCAGACAGCAGTTAAGTGACTTGTGAGGGTCACACAGCCAATATTTGTTTGAGGCTGGATTTCGACACAGGTCTTCTTGATTTCAGACTCAATCAGTACTCTATCTATTGGGCCACCTAGCCACCTGAGAGCCAGTGAAAGGTTAAATGATTGGCCTACAGTCACATGGCCAGTAAGTGTTAGAGACAGGACTTGAATACAGTTCTCCATAACTCCAGGGTCAGTCACTATCTCTCTTAAAATTCTCTTTAACAAACCAAAAAAAGCTCCCCCCTCCAATCCACAAAAACCATGAAAATTATCAAACAGGAAACAGAACAGAGAGGAAGCTTTATAATAATGTATCTTGTTTTTACTGATGTTGACTAAAAAATAAAAGTTGACATGGACGATAATCATCACAGTCCAAAAGGAAGCAGGAGTTAGTTTAAGAGAAAACTATGAACGCCAATATTGGACAATGGTAGATTATTATTATTATTCTTAGTTCAATGGTGGATGAGTGCTATTTTCCTTACTCTATTTCCCAGAAAATTTGCAGAGTTTAAGGATCAAGAGACAACAAATTCTAGACGCTTCATGCTATTAAAGTTAAAATATTCAAAGGAAAAGTAAGAGGTTGTTGATTACTTTTTAATTTTTTTGGAAAGTGAAGAATAGCTCAAGGAGGGATAGATTAGGATATAGTTTCTTTTTAAACCAAGTTTGGGATTTGTTTCCTCAACTACTGCCTTACTTAATCAGATTTATTTTCATTCTGATGAATTATGCCTTGATAGTCACATAAGGTTTCCAACATATTCTCTATATGACAGCCATGGTTTACATGGCACTTTATGGTTTTTACAAAGTATTTACAAACCTAATGACATTTCATCTTTAGAATACTCCATATGAAATACATAGTTTAACTATTATTAATCCTATTTTATAGATATGGAAACTGAGACCTGGAATAGTGAAATGACTTGCAGATGCCCATGGTTACATAGTTAGTAAATCGCAGGGCCAGAACTCAAATCCTTTTTTTTCCCCTTGAAGTCCAGGGAATCTCTCTATATATAAAGTACTCATTTCCCCACTACAGTTCTATGTCAATAATAATCCAATAGAAAAATGCACAAATTGCATACATGCTCAAATATGTAACAGCTGCTGCTAAAATATAATCACACATTAAAATTAAATCATTTAAACAATGGGAGTATTGTGAAATTTAAGGTAGAAGACTAATGTTTTAGACTAATCAATAAATAAGCACTTATTAAATGTGCTAATTCTATGTGCCAGGCTTTGGGCATGGAAATACAGAAGAATAATGTAGGAGAAATACAGAGAGACTAATGAGAAAATGAAAATAAGTTGGTAAAATTATGACAAAACGGGAACATACTGAGAAGTTCAAAGGGAAAAGTAACAATTATTAATAGGTGAGAGGAATATGAAGGGAAACAATTTACAAAGGTAAAATACAAATCCTACTAAGAGTCATTAAAAATTATTACACATTTCAAAGTTTAGTTGGATGGTAAGCTTTGTCAAATAATATACCTATCCCACAAAGAAGAAACAGCATGGATTTTAACTGGAAGGATTAACAAATTGTGACCATTTCACCTACTGCTATAATTACTTGTATGTACTTGAAAAAAAGGGAGAGGTAGGGGGAGTGGAGAGGTGGAGAAGAGAGTTACTATGAAAAATCAATGGTTTTTAGGTTTAAGAAACTTTTAAGTGTCAAATGTTTCAGAATTTCAGTTGACAAGATGTCTAAGAGATTATACCATATCAAAATGTACTTGTGTTCATTAAAATTCCAAAACTCTGAAACAAGTAGTTTAAACTAAACACTTAGCATAACTCACGTTCCCGTCTAAGGTAAAATAAAATGTGTTCATTCCAGAGAACTTAATTAAACAGCCATGATATGTCTTTCATTACAAAAAAGAGAAGGCAGCACAAGGCAGAAACTTTTCAATATGTGTAACAAACAATTCAACTTTGTTTTTGTTTTGTTTTTTTAGCTAAAGTAAAAACATGCTAAAACAAGAGTTTAGAACGTTTCCATCTTGGCATTTCTTCATGTTCTCTGAGAGCCAAGTTTCTAAGGATCCCTTGAATTATTGCTAGGCAATTTCCTAGATCCCAGTTACTTTTTAAAGGCAAGTTAAATGTACTCCATTCAACCATAAATTGAGCAACTACTCTGCACAGCATGTTACTTGGTGTTGTGGGAGGTTAATATGATTTTTACCCTTGTTAAAATTCATTCAAATAAATATTATTACTCAGCAACTATGGGCAACTTAGGTAAATGAGGCATACATACATGAATTATGTAACAATTAAAGACTGTGCCAAATCAGTGGCATATGCAATAAATGCTGTGTAAAAGTTCAGAGAAGGGAGAGCTCACCGTAGGCAAGAGTGGATATATAAGGAAATAGGGAAGTGACTTGAGCTTTAAAGAAGCTCAACTTCTTATCTTCCTAGTGCCTATCACAGCAATCTGAACACATGAAATGTTTAATAAATATTTATCTTGTATTATTATAGAAAAGGATTGTAGGACTTAGACAGGCAAAGAGAGGGTGGAGCATTTCCAGCAGGGCAATATGTCCAAACTATGGTGGTTTGACTGGGCAAAGAAGGATTAGAAAAGAAATCGTGGAGTAATAAGACAACTTTCCTTTTGTTTCCTATTGCATCACCAGAGTCCAATGTCCCACAAACTCTGTAAGAGTATTCTCCCCTCCAGTTAAACTTGCCATATCACTTCCCCAGCACACCATGTACTTTCCTCTCTATAGCACTGGGTCAGAAGGCCTGAGTTCAAATCCTGTCTCAGACATTTATTCACTGCCTGACCTTGGCAAGTCATATAACCTCTTTCACCCCCATTTTCCTCATGTATAAAATAAGAGTTGGATTCTACAGCCTCTCAGGTCCTATTCAGCAATAAATCTATGCCCCTACGACCTTGGTTCACACTGCTGTCCACTCCTGACCAGAGACCCTATAGAAACACATGTGTGTGTGTGTGTGTGTGTGTGTGTGTGTGTGTACACACTTACCTGCTAATCCTTTTCACCTGTCAAAATCCTATCCACACCTCAAGGACCAGCTCAAATTACTCCTTGTAAGGCTTTTACCCTTGGTATCCCAACTAGAAATTATCTGTCCTTTCTTGAAACCTGTAACCTTGCCACTCATTATGTCCCTATCATTTGCTACCTTATATTGCTTAGTTATTTTTTGTGTATATACCTTATCTCTCCAACAGAGACTTTAAGTTTCTTAAGGATATGCAGGAAAAAACCAAACCAAACCAAAACATTTATTTCTCCCACTGTACCTTTGCACAGATAGATGTGGTAACAACTCAAACATTTGTCTATTTGACTTGAAAAGTGGATTTGAGCCAGAATGTAGAAGCTCTTGAATGCTAGGCTAATAGTTCCTAACTTGTGGGCTGCAGATCACAGGAGGTCATGGAGGTAAAGAGTCTAAGAATCCACATGTGAATACATAAAAAAGCAAAAAGGCATCATGGCTTATACCAACCAACAAATATTTCTTAAGGTTATACAATGTCATAGGCACTGTGTTAGAGGTTGGGAATACAAAGAAAAAATGAAACTATCACTACTCTCAAGGAGCTTAGTTAGGTCTTAATGGGAGGAAAAGGGGGACAGTGGAGTGACAAAATGTACATCAATAAGTATATAAAGAATATATACAAAATAAAAAACAAAAGAATTTTGAAAAGGGAGGTTCTAGCAGTTGGGGGTATCGGGAAATGCTTCATGTAAGAAGCACTGCTTAATCTGAATTCTGAAGGAAACAAGTGCTTCTAATGCATTCCAGTCATAGGGAACAGGCAGGAAAAGACATGGAGACAGGAGAAGCAGGGTCCTGTATAAGAATAGTGAGAAGTCCAGTTTGCTGAACCACAGAGTGCATGAAAGCAAATGATACAGAAAGATAGTAAGGTAGGCTGGGGTCAAGTTGTAAAGGGCTTTAAATGCCAAACTGTAGACACTGTATTTGCTCCTAGAGGCAACAGGTGCCACTGGGGTATGTTGTGTAGGGTAGTAGGGAAGATCCATGCTTTAGGAAAATGACTGGCAGTTCTATGAAGAATGGATTAGAAAAAGAGCAACGTGTTGCAAGGAGACCAATCAGTGGGCTACTGCAACGGTTGAGGCAAGAAATGATAAAGGCCTAAACTAGAGTGGTGGCCAAGTGAGTTGAGAGAAGGGGCTGGATGCAAGAGATGTTGTGGAGGTAGAAAAGACAAAATTTGTAGTGAATAGAGAGCCAGCCTAGGACCAGGGTAATTACAGAAATATAAAAGTCAGAAGATGGGAACTGATTTTTTGAGGAGAAATGATCATTTGGCTTTGATTTTTATTACAGTTGCTGATTTCACTCTCGGGGAATGCTTCAATTCAATTAGGGAAACCCTAATTCTTAAAACCAAAATAAAAAATTTGCTTAATAAAAAGCCAGATTAAAACTTCATCATATGCGGCAAAGACAACAAAATCATTACCTTGTTTTCTGTTCAAAAGAAAATACAAATAAACATAAATCACTACAAAAGTTTACCATTCAAATCATTTTTTTTATTTTATTAACTATTAACTATTTTATTAACTTTACATATCATCCAAGTTAGAACCTACTATTTGAGCTTCCTTAGCACAGTGTAGAAGATAAGTAAAGCCCCTAGGAGCAGAACTTTTACATCATTATAGTTCCACATAACATAATGAAGCAATAATTTACAGAAATATTTTGCGATTAAAGAAAGTTAATTAAAACCTTTTTTGGGAAATCATAACTTTTGAAGAGCCAGATGAAGTGTTCTATATGAGAATGTATATATGTGCACACATATGCCTATTTTTTATTGATCCAGAAAAATGTTGTGCCAACCTCAAATGTACTGTTTTATTTTTATTTTCTTTAATTTGTAACTTCAGTGACAGTTAACATTTTCGTAGGTAAATAGGCTGAGGTATATTTTGTGCCTCATGCATCTGTCATGCATTATTTTGTATCATAATTATTTCAGTATGTGTCTCATCCCCCACTGGGGTTGCATAGACTCAATGGAGGGTTCTCTCCCTCAGACGCTAGCATAGTACTCGGAAGGAGAAATCACCCAAAACGATACCAATCCTTATCCCCCCAACACTCCTTATTTGACCCCTGCTCTCCACTGTGTAAACTCCTATCCTCCATACCTCTTAGTCAAGCACTGGCTCCTCAGAGAAGTTATACCATGATGGCAACTGGGTATTCAGTAGCTGCTGACAGGCTGGGGAAAAACCTCCCTCCGATTTCCCCAATTCCCTAGTGTACTTATCTCCTGGCACCAAGATCCTTTCATAGCTATGGCAGGTACCACTGAGAGAAGAGGCTTTACACTTGGGGCAGTGAGTAGTGAATAAGAGCTCTATCTCCCCTTTTAATTCTTGGTTGAGCCAGAGTAAATCCCATAGAATGTGTAACAATGGATTAGTTGTGATCTGTATCACATACCTCATTACATTACCTTTCCCCCCAAAACCATACCTCTTCCAGACTTCCCTGTTACTATTAAGGGAACCACCATGTTTCTAGTCATGACTTTCAAAATCTTGGTGACTTCATACTCTCTTACCCTACATATCCAATCAGTTGTGAAATCTTATTTCTACTTTCATAACATCTTACACAGGTTTCCACTTTTCTTAACTCAAACAGCCACCACCCTAAGTTCAAGCATTCAGCATCTTTCATTTGGACTAATAATTGGGTGTCCTACCTCAAGTCTCATCCCTCTCCAGTCTACCCTCCACCATGTTGTCAATGATTTTCCTAAAGCATAGGTCTGCCTATGTTAACCCTCTACTCAATAAACTCCAATGATTCCTTACTGACTACTAAATCAAACAACTTTCCCTTCTTTTTAATAGTCAACAAACAAAACGCAGAGTAGCATCTTGTATTCTACACATTGGCTCATAAATCTAGAAGTAAAAGGGATCTCAGAGGCCAGGTAATCCAACTCCTTCATTTTACAGTTGAGTAAAGTGAGGCCTGGTTCTGTTAACTTCACCCTGCATCAGTTCATATAAATCTTCCCAGGTTTTTCTGAATCCATTCCTCTCATTTTTCATTTCTTGTGGCTCAGTAATATTCCATTACATTTACAGACCATAATTAATCAATCTATTCCGCAACTGATAGACAAGCATTCTCTTAGTTTCCAATTCTCTGCTACAATAAGAAGTGCTGCTATGAATATTTTTGTCCACATAGGTCTCTTCTCTCCTTTTTGTTTTTAGAGTATATACCTAGTAGTATTGCCAGGGTATCTGGATTGTGCCTGGTTTAGTGGCTTTTCAGGTAGAGTTTAAAAATTACTTTTCAGAATGACTTAACCAATTCAGTTTCACCAAGAGTACATTAGTTTACCTGTCCTTACATATTGTCTCCATCAACTATCATTTTCCTTTTTGTCATCTTTTTGGGTGTTCATAGGAAAACAAAAATGAAATGGCCCCAGCCTTCAAGAAGCCTTATATTCTACTGCCTACACAGCACTAACTTCATGGATTACCTCACAAGTAACTCCAAGTTCCTGTCCTTGGGTACTGAGCTTTTTATCCAGGGAAGAATTTCCTGTGCTATATCTCTTAGAGGAAGAAGAGGATCACTGCCAAGGCTCCTGCTACTGAATGTTGTGACGAGATGGATCCCCCACCCCTCACTATATCAGTAAGTTATTTGGACAATACAGATTTTATGGGAAAGGTTTCTAGCAATTTCTAAGTGTGTTTTCCTTCTATGAGTGGTCCAAATCACAAGATATCACTTAGCTGAGAGGACTTTAGGATCTTATAGAAAAGTAGGACTCAACAAGGAGCGAGGAAGGATAATTGTATTGTGATTATTGTGCTGTATGGGCTTTCTACGTTTGTTTTGGTACTCTTACATATCCTTTGGATTTTTCACATTTCATGTGAGTTGCAATAAAGGCTGTTCTTTACTCAAGTACTACTGTTATCTTGAGTGTTTGCATAGAATCTGGGAGAATATAGGCTCCTTAAGGGTAGGGACTGTCTTATTTTGTATTTGACAGAGATCTTTAAGAATACTACCCAGAAAAAAACCAAGTCTGTGTGAGCCCTGAGCCACTGGTTAATATAATATTTCATCTCTTACCTCGGTGGCAGT
This sequence comes from Trichosurus vulpecula, assembly GCF_011100635.1. Lineage (NCBI taxonomy): Eukaryota > Metazoa > Chordata > Mammalia > Diprotodontia > Phalangeridae > Trichosurus > Trichosurus vulpecula. The sequence goes on from NC_050576.1 coordinate 133,612,752, forward strand.
CCCTACAATGTTTTCCTTCCTCACCTCTTGAAATTCCTAGCTCTATTCAAGGTTCAGCTCAAATTCTACCTCCAGACACAAGGGTTTTTCCTTATTCCCCCACTTGTTAGTCACATTCAGAAATTACTTTCTATTTCTTTTGTACTGATTTATATGTGTACTTGTCACTGAAAGAAAGTAAACTCCCTAAGCACAGGGATTCTTGTCATTTTTGTCTTTTTATCCTAAATACCTAGCACATTGCCAGTCATACTGTACGTTCTTAATAAATGTTCATTAAATTGAATTGAACATAATTCCCTGAAATGGAGAAATAGAATTGGGTGGATCTATTAGGAGACGACTACAATAGGCTAAGTAGATAGTAAATAAGGGGCTTGAACCAAGACAGTGTTTGCAGAAATAAGAAAAGCAGATTCAGTATGTTCTGGTCATCAAATCTTGAAAGTAATGTGCCTAAAAATAATGAAGTTGTATTTCTTTTAAAACATTAAAACACTTTTTATAAATACAAACTGGAAATTTGTCCAACTGGTCCAGATTAAGAAGTTTACTATAATTTCCCTTTCTGGAAAAAAATTATAACGGCACTAAACATCTAAAAATAATAAGGCATATATAACACTGGACAGCTCAATATAACAGATTGGGGAATTTTAAATTCTATTCCCAGGTCTATTACAAACTCACTGGACTTTGGATTAAAAAACAAAACAAAACGAAACAAATAACACTCTGCCATTCTAAGGCTTAATTTCCTTAACTGTAAAATAAAGGTATTACTATTCTGTGATTTGGTGACACTGGCCTCTTTGCTGTTCCTCACACAAGACACTCCTCTAGACTCCAGGCATTTTACTGGCTATTCCTTAGGCTCTCCCTCCTCATTCCTTGGTTCCACTGACTTCCTTCAGATCTCAAAATACTATCATCTACAAAAAGGCTTTCCTTCTATTGATTACCTCCAATTTATTCTGTGTGGACCTTGTTTGTACACAACTGTTTGCATGTTGTCTCCTCTGTTAGACTGTGAACTCCTGTAGAACACAGACTATCTTTTGCTCTTTTTTGTATGTCCAGAGCTCAATACAGTGTGTGTCACCTAGTCTGGCATATTTATTAGTCTGGTGCTTAATGAATGCTTATTGACTGGATGACTGATAGATCTATCACGACAAGATGATCCAAATGAATTCTTTAATTAAGGTCATACAAAAATAAGAAGTAATTTCCAAAGTGGTGAAAGATGGTTTTTTGTTAAAATGTTTTTTTCACCAATATTATGCTTTTAGTCATATTAATTGTCTTCAACCAGTGAAATTTAATAAAAATGCACAAGGGAAAATAAAGAGTTACATAAGAGTCCTAAAGGAATGTACGTCCTGCTAGTGGTTGCTGGGAAGGACACACATAACCCAAGACTGCTCAGTTTCTAGTGGACCTGAAATTTAAGAAAGGGATGTCCCAAATGGAAAGAACTCAGAGACTAACTACTGAAGATCTACATGAGCTGAAAAAGCATAAAGTAAGCAGAACAAAGAAAACAATTAACACAATGAACAAAATAATGTAAAGTAATATAATTGAAAGTCATCACAAAGCTAATTAACACCAATGTTGACTTCAGAAGAGTAGTTGTGAAGCATATCTCCCCCCTCTCAGGAGAGAGGTCATGGATTCTAGGTGTGGAAGGAAGCATTATATTGATGGACATAACCAATGTGTTGGTTGGTAAGGTAAGTACATACACCTAGAGAGTCTATACCACAAATTTATGCCTCACGCACCAGAGCTTTTTCCTTATGGAATACTCCTGACAATGACAATAGTGTAAATGCAAATAAACTAGCTTACTGCTAAATCACATGGAATTTTTCTTTTTTTCAGTTATTTATAATGGTCAATGGATCATGGATTTAAAACAAGAAGGAACCAGATTATACAGAAAAGGAAAATGAGGTTAAATGACTTGCTTCAAGTCACATAGTGTAGCAAAGCTGCTACACACTCAAGTCTTCCAACTCCAAACCCAAGCATCAACTGCTGCACGCTCAAATGATAAAATCATGATTGCCTTTTTTTTTCCCTTTGGGGCGTTAAAAACTGGGAGTGAAGAAGAAAAACCACCAATTAGAATAGTTCTTTTCTTCTTCTCTGTCTTGTACAAGTCACTTTACTAACTCATCTGGAATATGAAAAAAGGTCAGATGAGATGACTTCTGAGGTCCTCTTTTTTTTTGTCTGTTTGGGTTTTTTTTTTTGGCAGGGCAATTGGGGTTGAGTGACTTGCCCAAGGTCACACAGTTAGTACACGTGTCAAGTGTCTGAGACCGCATTTGAACTCAAGTCCTCCTGACTCCAGGGTCGGTGCTCTACTCACTGAGCCACCTAGCTGCCCCTGAGGTCCTCTTTAATTCTCAACTTTATGATCCCTTGTATATCTCACTAGGGAGCCAGTCCTCTGGATTGACACTGAGGAATGCCATTCTCTAGGCACCAACGGAAAATGAAGCATAATGAAAAATTTTCTGAGGATTAGAGTTTAAAATCCATCTAACTGTGCTTAAACAAAAGATCATTTAAAATATCCCTGGCAAATGTCCAAAAACCAAGCAACCAAACAAACAAAAAAAGCCACCTCAAAAGCCTACCATTCCATACACTTAGTACAGTTTTTCTTGAAATAGATTTTCCTGTGGCTTGTGATAAAATGGTCTCTGGTGGTAACAAGACCTGCAGAATGTTATTTAAAACTCAAGAGTTCAAATTTGGTACTCATAAGGCAAACCAAGCCTTTTTTTCACTTAGTCACGAAACAATAATTATCTAACCAAAATGGGAAAGTCACGATATTCTGTTTTTAATTCTTGCTATTTAAGATCTGATACTGCAGTTTTAATTCTATTTGGATTAGGTCAGATCCATGTAAACCTAAAGAAATTTTTTAAAGCAACAAGTAAAACAGGTACAGGATAATTTTCAAGGTTGCTGAATTAGTATTAAGGATCTAGTGGTTGTTCAGTCCTTCAGGGGTTTTCTTGGCAAAGATATTGGAGTAGTTTGTCATTTCCTACTCCAGTGGATTAAGGCAAACAGAGGTTAAATGATTTGTCTAGGATCACGGAGCTAGTAAGTGTCTGAGGCTGAATTTGAACTCAGGTCTTCCTAACTCCAGGCTGGCATTGAGCCACCTGGCTGTCTATGTTAAAGAAATCAAAATACAAGTTAAAAATAAATCACTTTTTCGGCTTTTACAAAACTAAATTCTGTAATTTCTCTAGTCAGCATAATTCCTACTGAATTCTGTGTTTTCAACTAACTTGAAATGGATTAATGCAGTTAGAATACTAGGCGAAGTCTTACATTAAGGAAACTTGTTCTACCAATGCAGATCTAGGAATTGTTTTGAAATTTATAGTATTAGGGAGTTACTTAGGGCACTGAGAGGTTAAGTGCTTGCTTAGGTTACCAGGCCAGTAGGTATAAGAGATCAGCCTGGAACTCAGGTTTCCTGATTCTGGTCTAGGTCCTCTTTTTATTACTTTACTACACCTGTTATATTATGTACATTATTTGCTCTTAAGCACATCATAAAATACAGAATCACACTGCTTAATTTGTTGCAAAGCAACTGCAAATTTAAAAGAAAAAAATAAGTGCTACATTTGCACCTGGAAACTTTAAAATGTGGTTGTACTTTCTTTAAACTTAAAATTTAGAACTTACCATTTTAACTAAAATTTCAAAATTCTGCAACAATGCAAAAATAAGTTCTCTGTTCAGACAGCAGTCATCAAGAATATACCTGTGAAAAAAAATTTAACACATAAGAACAATCACTTTAAACAATATGTAACTGTCACTTAGTATCAGCAGTTCCTAAAACAGCATCTATATAATGACAAAGTAACTAAGATAGTTACTGTTGATTATAATGACATAACTTCACCAATATCTTGTTTCTTACTATTTGTACTAAATAGCATGAAAATACTGAGAAGACAGAAAAACACCATACTTTATCAGCATTTTGCCAAAGAAGCTACAATGTTTAACGATGGAAAGTTTTGATAGTTGGCACAAAATATAATATCAAAACAGACACACACATACACACACGCAGGTCGGAGGACAGAAAGGTCTGAGAAATCTCTCACGATTGTCAATGCAATTATGAGAATTAGGATTTTAAGTAGTTTTAAATCTGTTATGAAAGACCCACTTCGAATGTCTGGAAAAACAAAAGTATTCCCTCGTTGAAAGGAAAGAATTTTCCCCAGAGAAATGATTCCTAAATAAAGAAAAAGCAAAACCCCATAATTAAACAAATGCTTCTAGATCAGATTAAACTTTTTTGTGTCATGTACCCCTTTGGCAGTCTGATGAAGCCAACAGACCCCATCTCAGAATCATGTTTTTAAATGTATAAAATAAAAGGGCATATTTAAAAGAAAAGATAACTGCCACATTTGTGATTGGAAACTTTAAAATGTAGTTGTGCATAGGTTTGCAAAGGAAACCAATTATAATGATACAGTCTTTGAAATATTTTAAAAAACAAATTCATAGATTCCAGGTTAAGAATATCAGATTCAGACAGAAAACTAAATGTCTAGAAATACCCACATGCATAACAACACTCAAGATACAACTATGTGTAGTGTTATCGAGCCACTAATAACAAAGAAAAAGAAGGCACTTTATCCAAAAAAAGTGAAAACTGCCAGATTACAGATTAGCTTTTAACAGATCTTCATTTTCATGATTTAAGAAAAATTGGAAGGTACTATTTCTTTTCCTCTCAAAAAAGAGAAATATGGTACCAGACAAGTTCTCACTCAATCCTCTGAATTGCCTAAGACTCTGAAAGAACTCCCAAGAGATCACAATACTTTAAAATCTCTCTAAATTTTTCATCTAATGATTAACAAACTCCCCTCTAATGCCCTCCCTATCACAGTGATTCAGGAACCCTGCAGGTCATCATCCAAACTTCATTTCTGTATCCTCCACTGCCCAATTCCTTATTTCCATTCCTCTCAACCTCCCCCCTCCCCCCCTCCAATTCCAAGTTAAAGCTATCTACTCTTTCACTGTGACATCTGGAATGCCTGTTTCAAAGAAAATAAACTTTCTTTCCTCTTAAACCTTTTCATTCCACACTCTTTCCAGTTTCTGACTCATTGAGACTTGGTTCCCTCTGCTGCAGTCTAGTGATGCTGGGAACCCCAAATTCAGGTGCAAAAGGTGAGGGTCTGTTTACTTGAGGGTCTGTTATACTCACAGGATTAGAGATTTAGAAATGGAAGCTCTAGTCCAACCCCCTCATTTTACAGAAAAGTAAACTAAGGCTCAGAGAGGTTGAGGCGGTTAGGAGTCACAGTGACCAGAGCACTGGACCTGGAATTGGAAAGACCTGAAGTTCAAATCTAGTCTCAGACATGTACTGGCTGCATAATCCTGAACCAATCACTTAACCTCGGTCTGCTAGAGCTTCCTTATCTATAAAAGAGATGGTAGTAACACCACCCACTTTCCAGGGTGACTGTGAGGATAAAATGAGATAATATTTGTAAAGTGCTTTCCAAACCTTAAAGGACTATTTAAATGTCAGCTATCATTATTATTATTTTGTCTAAGACCACACAAGGAATAAATGGGAGAATCAGGATTTGAACCTTTGTCTTCTAACTCTAAAGTGAGGGTTCTTGTCACAGCAGGACGCTGTATTTACTTCACATTAAAGGTAACCAAGTCTACCAGGCTAACATTGTTATGTACTATATGTAACTTATAGAACCACAGCTGATTAAAATAAAGTCAGTGAGAACATGGTGCTCATGAGGCAGGTTGGATTTCTATTAGGATCAGTTAACTTCAGAGCCAGTTCCCAAAGAGATGTTCTTGTATGGTGCAAGAGGTGGTTTGGTGCCAACTATCATACCTCCTGGAAAAACAGCACAAAACACATGCCCAGAAAGTGTGTCAATAGCTTGCTACCTATATCTTACATATATGTAGGAGAGGTTTTATAAAATAAAACTAGAAACAAAGTTGGTAATGCAACCATTGATTTTCTTGTATCACTGTTTGGTTTCCAGAGTGTAGTAACAGTCACAATTAGACTTTCCTCACCAACATTGCCAAAATACAACTTTATTTCCTGTTACAGAGTAACAATAAATTTTCTTTTAATTGTGCCTTATATGGACTTAGAAAATACAAAATGACAGAAAACCTACCTTCTGGGAATGAAGTCCAGGTCTTGGGTTTCCGTAATATCAATAGTGTAATACATAGAATATAATTCATAAAGTCCTGTACAATGCCATGGCTGGCATTCAGATGTTAAATAATAGTAATAATGACACCTCAGGAAATGACTTGGCACTCTATTCATCTTATGACCCTCACTGAACAACTACTCAGCACCTGTTTGTCCCCAGACTTAATAAGGCCACACCCAGAGAAAAAGACTTCTTGGAACTCAATCTGAATAGAAACTTCTTAGCTCCAACATCACAACATTTAATCATCACGATCCTATCTCACTAGTTCTGAAGGTAGGTTAAAATCTTTATTTTTTTTTTGACATTTTCTAGTTTCTTTCATAGTCAAAAGCTCATGGAAAACATTAAGTAAAAAGATGTTTTCCTTTCCTCTTTTTAAAATGTTATTGAAAACAAAAGTAATAATAAGAAACTTCAAAAAGTCAGATTCTTGGAAATAAAATTACATTGTCTGAGGTTTTGTTTTATTTGTTTCATAGGATCAAAGACTTAGGGCTGGAGAGGGCCTCAAAACAGTTAGTACAACCCCCTTATTTTCTACGTGACCCAGGTTGGTTTAACAAAATCACATATGTAGTGTGAGAAGTAGGATTTGAAACGAGGTTCTCAGACTTCAAAGACAGTGAGAACTCTTTGACTATACCACACTGCTGGCCTTTTGGGGAACAAAAACAGCACATACTATAAACACTATGCAGCTCTTAAGAAAATTAAAAAGAGAATCACACCAAATTTTCCTAAATGTTGATTTTGAGAGTCATTCATTTCAGAAGCAGTAAAACATGTATTTGTTACATTTCTCAACAATTCGTCAGTGACTGGAACTTCTAATAAGTGAAATTTATAAAACTTCAATTCTAACGTAAAGCACTTCCAATCCAACTAGAAAAATCTTTAACACCATAAAAATGCACATAACAATAAAAATTCATTGGCCAACTGTACATAAAAACCTTATTCTTTTCTCCAGAATTAGAAGATTAAATCAGTTAGCTTAAGGTCCACCAGCTACCAACAGGTATTGTTAAATAGAAAAACAAACTTTAGAAACACTCCTATTAAAATAAATAAGGAGCTTAATGATCATACTCAGAGAATAGTGAATGATTTTTTTTTTTTTTACTGATGAGGTAAGTCCCCATTCCACCCTAAAACTCTGAATTTAAATTTTTTGGGCCAGAAGAACTTTCTGAAAAAAATGTAGTATATTTTTAAGCTTATCAAAATAGTAAGGAAAAACAGAACAAGAAAAAAAAAAAAGAGTGAAGGCTGGGGAAAACCCAATGTCTTTTATCAAGTACAGACATCAGAAAGCAAAAAGCAGATCTAAAATAATAATAATGAGAAATTTGTGGTATATCAAAAAAAAGTTTAGATGTCAAAAAAGAAGTGCAGAAACTGGAATAATACGTTCTGAAAACAACTGAAGAGCCTTTCATAATGTACTAACAAATCTTTAATCCAAGGAGTTAATTATCAGTTTAAAATAAATCAATAGATAATAAGATCTTCAGACTTTGATGATTATTTGTTGAATGATACACTGTTTAGAAATCTTTTTCTTTTGCACTTAGATGTCAACCTCCTATTATAAGCTATAGCTTTGGTTGGATACAGTTTTCTGATTTTTTTTCCCTTCCTTAGCGCCAAGGACAGAACTAGCCTCCTTGCTTTGCATCTCCCAAGAATTGGGTCTTCTTTCATTGCCCAGTAGGTAAGAAGACTGCCAAAATTTCCATTATAGCATCCTATTTTTAGAGCCTTTGGAACTGGTCATCAAAACTGCGCTCCAAAGCACAACTTGTTTGACCATCTTTAGGCTATACTTAAGTAAGAGGTTTAGCATTCGAAGTACGAGTGCCTTTCCTAAAAACAAAAACAAAAAACACTGGGATTCATTTTGATTCGGTTGATATTTTAAAACATTTCATTTTTCTTGGTTTCATTCACATATCAGAACATTAACTGGAAAAAAAATGATTATTTCCGCACACGAGCATTTAAGACTACAACAATAACAAACTGCAATTGGGCAAACAAGGCATTTAAATGCTCCTGGCGGGCAGAAGGAAGGGGATGATGGGGGGGTGGCGCTTCTTAAGACAAGCTCAGGAAAGAGACAGCAAAGGTGTGAATGGAAGGAAACACCAACACCTCCCCCTCTCCCTTACCCCCAACCTGGGAGGCAGAAGGACAGGGGAGGAGGGGGGCACCCAGGAAGGTGGAGGGGCTCAACCTGGCCAGGGATCTCCTAGGGCCGGAGGGATGCGGGTGCGAGGGAAGGCTGGTTGGGGGCGCGGGGCGGAAGGCAGGCTGGGGTGGGGGTGGGCAGCTGCCGCTCCGATCCCCCCTCCTTACCCTTCCTCCTTGCCTCACCTGGGCGTCCCGCTGCGGAGTCAGGCTGCAGTCAAGGACCCGGTCGGGCTCCAGCCCAGCTGGCTGACATGGCCGCCTCCGAGCTGTCAGAGCGCTAGGTTCTCCCGTGGCGGCTGGAGCGCTCCTGGTCAAGATCTCCGCCCTGCTCTGCGGGCTCCTCCACACTGACTCGCGGGCGGGTAAAAGCCGACGAGCCGGAGGCCGCGGAGCATAGAGCGCGAATGGCTAGAGAAGCCCCTCGGAGGTGCCACAACCATAGAGTGACGAATGAAGACTGACGCCCGGCAAGCGTCTCCCCTCCCACTCTAGCTCAAGTCCTTCGGACTAACCGAGAGTGGGAGGAAGCGGAAGTGGGTGGGAGGGGCTTGTCTGCACGCGCGGGGAGCTATGTTTACTTCCGGCCCGTGTCTGGTCTGAAAGGTCGTGTGCCTGCGGCTAGCTGAATGCAGCTGGTGGTGGTGGTTCCGGCAGCGACGGCGGCTCCGACTCCGGCTCCGGCTCCGGCTCCGGCTTTAGCCCGGGCTCTCCCAGGCAGGCGCTGAGGAGGCGATGCGGAGGCGGAGATGTGGGGGTCAGTGACTGGGCTTCCCCCGAGGCTGTTGACAGCTACCATGGCCCTAACTTGCCTTCGCCGCCGCTGGGAGACGGGCCCGGGGTGCGGGACGCGGTCTCACCGGCTCTTGTCCCAGTCGTGCCTGGAACCCCGGACCACAAATATAGTGGAGAAGTCGGTGTCGCTGCATAATAGGCCCTGGCAGAGATATTTCCTGGGCAGCGCGAAGATGGCGAACACCGTGGTGCACCTCCTGCAGGCAGGGCCTCCGGGAGCCGGTCCGCACGTCTTAGAGTGCAATCCCGGTGGGTGGAGGTACCGGGGGCGGAGGGGAGACGTGGGGATACCCGAACCGGGAGGGTCCCTGGATCGCCTTTGGGCAGGAGGTTTCCTAAGCTCAGATATTTGTCCAGAGAACCTAATGTGTGCTTGTCCCACCGTGAGGGGTGTGGGGCCATACGAGCCACAGGCCCTGCCCCCATGGAGCTTAGACTCTAGTTGAGCATGACCATGGCACTTCTGTCATACTTTTGCTTGACCCCTAGATACTGTCTCCCACTTCTCTACCACAGGCAAGGCGGAGAGATCTTGCATTATGCCTCTTTACGTATCCGCAACCCCACTCCCTAACAACTGACATGGTACTTAGTGCACAAAGCTTGGGTAAATGCTGATCGTTTGCTGAAATAACTGTCTTTTTGTGAGCTTTGACCAGCTACGATATTTTTTTCTAAAGATTCCAAGTATGTAGTTCGTTTGCTAGCACATAGAGGTACCTTGTTCGTCCTCGGTGGACTTTGTGAGGGCAGCTCAGCATAGACAAATAAGATCGTGGATTTAGAGCTGGAAAGAATCCCCTTATTTTTCTGGTGAGGAAACTGAGGCAAGAGAAGTTAAGTGGTCAGCCCAAGATCACACAGGTAGTAGGAGTAGCAACAGTCAAACCCGGGCCCTTCGACTTTATTAAATATAGGGCTTTTTCCATTGCACTGTGAAATCTGAAGACAAGGCAAAGCCCTTTATCGCCAACCTTTTCCTTGATATATAACTGTGGTGCAGTCAATGAACAAGCACCTATTAAGTGATTACTAGATGCCAAGCACTGTGTTAAGCAATGAAGGTACAAAAAAAAGCAAAAATATTTCCTATCAGGGACCTTACACTCCTACAGAGGAGACAACCTATATAAGTAAATACATTTAAGACAAATTCAGAGTAGATGGAAGGAAGCCTTAGAGGGGAAGGCCCCTATGAATCTTAAGCCGAATCTTAAAAGAAGACAGGAATGCTAAGAGGTGAGGAGGGAAAGTATTCCAGGCATGGGGAACTGCTAGTGCAAAGGGCAGTAATAAGAGAGTATTGCCTGAAGAACAGTTAGGAAGCCAGTATGGCTAGACTATGGCTAGAGTTTGTGGAGGGTGTTGTGTTAAGAGACTAAAAAGATAAGAAGGCAGATTGTAAAAAGCTTCAAATGATAAACAGAAGGTGATATTCTAGAGGTTATAGGGAGACCTTGGAGTAGGAGTGAGGGGGGTGTGTGTGATGTGATCAGACCTACACTAGGAAAATCACTTTGACAGCTGAGTGAAGAGCATTGGTATGCACCTTGAGCCTGGGAGACCAACTAGAATGCTCCTGGAGGGAGCTTTTGAGAGCCTAAATGAGGGTGAGTTGAGATAAGAAAATGCTTTTGAGAGATACTGCAGAAAAAGAAATAATTACATGATTTGGCAACTGATTTGGATAAATGGGGTGATCAATGGGGAAGAGTTCACTATGAGAGTGAGCTTATGAATTTGGGTGTCTGACTAGAAGGATGGCATGGTGGTGCCTTTGACAGCAATAGGGAATTTTAGAGGAAGTGTGTGTTGTCTGGAGAGAGTTAATGAGTTGTTTTGGACTTGGTAAGTTTGAGATGTCTGTGTGATATCCAATTTGAAATGCCCTGGCAGTTAAGTAATGCTGGAGTGTAATTCAGAGACTAGGGTTGGATAAGTAGATATGGGAATAGTCTTCATAGAGATGATAATTGAACCCATGGGACCTAATGAAGTCCCCAAATGAGAGAGTGTGTTGAGAAAACAGAAAAGGGTCTAGGGCAGAGCCTTGGGGTATATCCATAGTTACTGGGTGTGATATGGAGGCAGGTCCAGGAAAATAAAAGTCTGACTGGTAGGAAAGCCTAGAGAAAACAGTCATAAAAACCCAGAGAAGAGAGTATTGAGGAGGAGAAAGTTATTATCCCTGTCAAATGCTACAGTAGAGGTCAAGAAAGATGAGGGATGAGAAGAGGCCATTAGAGTTGGCAATTACAATTGTTCATTGGTAACTGAAGAGAGCATTTTCATTGAATTAGGCCAAAAGCCAGTTTGTAGAGGATTTAGAAAAGAGAGAGAGAAGCTAGGAATTGGAGGCATGGATTGATTGTAGAGGATTTTTCAAGGAGATTAAATGAGAAGGAATATTGAACCAGTGTAATAGAGTCTATTATAGGTTGGGGCCTTTTTTTTTTTTTCTTTTTTTTAGTGGATGCAGATACTTGCATGGGTTTATAGGCAGTAGTAAAGAGCCAGTAGATTAGAGAGAGAATGGGTATGATGGTGAGGGCAATCTGCTAGGCAAGATGGGAAGGAATGAGATCAAAGGTACATGTAGAGGGATTAGCCTTGGCAAGCAGAAGGGACATCAAAGACTGGAGTGATGGAGAAATAGGAAGGAATAATGTCAGATCAATGTGAGATGAGAAGAGAAAAAAGTACCTTGTTTAGAATGACCTTTTTTTTTATTTTTTATTTTTTTTTGGTGAAGGTATAAGATGAAGTCCTCAGCAGAGAAGATGAGGTCTGAGAGTATCTCTTAGATTCAGAGAGAAGAATAGGTTTGGAGTAGCCACATTGTGAGGGATAGAGAATCAGCTAGGGAGGAGAGTAGTAGGGTTGCTTTGCTGTAGTGGGACCCAGTTGAATTTGGACAATACAAACTTATAAGGACTTAGCAGAATTTCTATTTCCTCAATTGCTGTTGAGCAGCATACAAATAGGAAGGAAGCAGGCAGGTGCTGGAAATAACACCGGGTTTGGGGTGAGGGGAATTAGAATCACAGAGAAGACAAGGGGTCAAGGAATTCAGGAGCGGAAGATAAGTTTTGAGTTGAACTGGTTTGACAAGGGTTAGCAATTGGAAAAGGAGGAAAGTATAACCAGAACAAGGGTGATAGCCTGGGATAATACTGAGGGATAGAGGGGTTGAAAGTTGTGGTGAGGGCAAACAGCAAGTTTAGGAGGAAGAATAAGGTAGAGAGAAAAAAAATGGAAAATAAAAGATCATGCTCAGCTAAAGGAATTGTAAAGTACTTCAGTGTGAAAGTGGAGCACTTGTGGCTGATCTGTGTAACTGAAGTGGTTGCCACTGCTCTTTGTCCTTCATTCTTGAAGAGGACTTCATGACATCAGGAAAGTGATGCCGTAACATGCAAGTAAATTGGATTTAAGTGAGGGAGGGCTGTGCAAAGTCACCAGCCTCACTTTCTCTCTGGAGCCATCTAGGTCGAATGGCAAGATATAGATCAGGACCACCGGACATGGCCCAGGATGGCAGTAGGGGACCTTGGCCTTTGCAAGCTAAGGTCGTTTGACTGAGGCAATACCTATTCCCTGAGCAAGGCTTAACAAGAAATGAGGCAAAGAATTGCCTCTTTAAAAAAAAAATGCATCTGGGAAGCGAAGACCTTTAGGGTTGCAGGCCCAAACAGAAACCATTGTTATTTACATTCATTCTGAGCCAATAATGACCCAAATAATGACCTAGTAAAGCTTGGCCTGGGACCTGTTGTTGGCCAGTCCTCAGCCAGAGTGATTTGGGGTTGAGGCTGGTCTTTAAGAGCAGAAAACAGAAGAAGGGGAGAGGAGAAGGGAGGGAGAAAGGAGTGTGCGAGTGCCCCATTGACCATGACATCAGGGAAGCGAAGCCATGATGTGCAAGTGAATTAGATTTAATTGAGGGACGGCTGTGCAAAGGCACCATCCTCACTTTCTCCTTCGGAGCTGTCTGGGTCCAGTGGCCAGATATAACTGAAGTGGAGTGGGAGCAACTATAGATGGAATAATGGCTGGAGTACTGAACTTGAAGCCAGGAAAATTTAATTTCAAGGCTTGCTTCATACACTTATTAGTTGTGTGACCTTGGGCAAGTCATTTAACCCTTCTCAGCCTCAGTTTTCCCATCTGTTCATAGGGGGGTTGTGAGGTCAAAGGACATAACATTTAGATCATTTTGCAAATCTTAAAGTGTTACTATATAAAGCCTAGCTAATATTATTAAGTCTTGGAAATTGAGTAGGTTAAAGTACTGGAAAGCTAAAGTATTTGAGGTAACAGACACATGTATGCTGAAGTCCTCTAAGATGAGAGCAGGAGTCAGGTGGAGAAGAAAACTGTTAACCCAGGACTCTGCTTATTGTGAAAGCCAGGAGGATGTCCTGGGTGTTGGTAGATAATAGCTACCAGAATTTGAGTTGGGTGATAACTTTGGTTTGAATGAACTTCAAAGGAGGAGAGTGATGGTAGTGATAATGGTAGAGGGAGGGTCTAAGAGTGGTAAAAAGAAGCAAAAAATAGGCTGATGTCCTCACTAGGAACAGTGAGTTGGGAGGGCGTATGAGTGAAAATGTACTAAAAGTACTAAAAAGGGTGGCCAGGGATTCAGCTTAGCCAGAGGATAGTTCTCAGTGAGGAAAAAAATAACCAAATCAGAACCTAGGTTTGAATCTTGCCTTTGTGATATTAGCCAAATCACTTTACTTCTCTTGGCCTCAGTTTCCGCATCTGGAAAATGAACTAAATGATCTCTAAGGCAGCCAGGTAGCCCAGTGTATAGAGTGCTGGGCCTGAAATCAGGAGACCTAAGTTCAAATTTGGCCCCAGATACTCACTGTGTGACCCTGGGCAAATCACTTAACCTCTGCTTCAGTTTCTTTGACTGTAAAATGGGGATAATAGTAGCATTTACTTTCCAGGGTTGTTGGTGATTAAATGAGATTATATTTATAAAATGCTTAGCACAGTGCCTGGCATATAGTAGGCACTATATAAATATTTGTTTCCTCCTTACTCCCTGTCATCTCCATATGGCCCCTCATATTTTGGAATAAGGGAGGTTCTTTTGTTTTTTGAGGCCAAATGGAATGGCCTCAGATAATCACTAATTATTGAACCATGGGCAAGTAGCCTCTGAGCCTCAGATGCCTCTTCTTTAAAATGAGGATAATAATGCCCAAAGTATTATCATCATTGGGTTGTGAGGCTCAAAGGAGACAAGGTGTAAAAACTACTATAGGGATAGGGGCATGGCATTTCATTGGCACATATAGGGAAGGCTCAGATGAGGGCACTGCCTCTACCAGTAACAAGTCAGCACCTTCTTCACCATTCTTAGTTTTAGCGTTAACCTTTCTAATGGCATGGACCCTTTGGGCAGGCTGGAGAAACCCTTCTTAGAATCATATTAAATGCTCAAATACATAGGAATGCAGTGAAAACCAGTCATATTTAAAGTAAAAATGTCATACACCTTGAATTCTATCTATGGGCCTGTTGGGTGTTAGATATGGGTTCAGAATACCATGGACCCAGGTTAAGAACCTTGTTGTAGAGAGTTGCCTGCAGCACTAAGGTTAAGTGACTTGCCCAGGTTCACAAAGCTACTATATTTTAGAGGCAGGACTTGAACCCAGGCCTATGCTAAAACTCTAAAATGCTACGAATCAATTATTGTTTAAGACAATGATTATGTATTCATTGAATAAATATTTATCATGTTACTATCTTATCCCAGTTTGGGTTTCATTCATTGCATAATCTATGGGATTAAAAAATGCCTTAAGCCTCTTTCCTTACCTTAGTGTAACAAAAAGTTAGAAATTTAAGATTCTAGAGGGGTGGAGCCAAGATGGCGGCTGGTAAGCAGGAACTAGTATGAGCTCCGTACTGAGTCCCTCCAAAAACCTATAAAAAATGGCTCTGAACCAATTCTAGAACGGCAGAACCCACAAAACAGCAGAGGGAAGCAGGGCTCCAGCCCAGGGAAGCAGGGCTCCAGCCCAGGACAGCCTGGATGGTCTCTGGGTGAGGTCTATCCCACACGGAGCTGGGAGCTGGGAATGGAGTGGAGCAGAGTCCAGCGTGGGCGGCGTGGACCATCCAGACCAGAAGCCAGGCGGAGGGGGCCCTAGCGCCCTGAATCAGTGAGCTGCGGCAGTTACCAGACTCCTTAACCCACAAACACCAAAGACTGCGGAGAAGGTTAGTGGGAAAAGCTGCGGGAGTGGAAGGAGTTCGAGGTTCGGCTTCCAGCCCCGGGGGCAGCGGAGGTGGGGCAGCTACAGCTGTTGTTACTTCCGGCTCCAGGCCCACCTGGTGGGAGGAATTAAGTGGCGGATCAGAGCAGGAGTGCACAGCCTGCTAAAGATCTAAGCCCAGTCCAGGTTGGGAGTTGGGTAAGGAGCAGTGCTGGTGTGGCAGAGCTGGCACCTCCCCCCCAAACGTGGAACATAGTCTACAAGCAGTCATACCCCGCTGAAAAACTCAAAGGTCAAGTTAGTTGGCTGGGAATATGGCCAGGCAGCGAAAACGCACTGAGACTCAGTCTCAGACTTTGCATTCTTTCTTTGGTGACAAAGAAGACCAAAACATACAGCCAGAAGAAGTCAACAAAGTCATAGAGCCTACACCAACAGCCTCCAAGGAAAACATGAACTGGTCCCAGGCCATGGAAGAGCTCAAAAAGGATCTGGAAAAGCAAGTTAGAGAAGTAGAGGAAAAATTGGGAAGAGAAATGAGAAGGATGCGAGAAAACCATGAAAAACAAGTCAATGACTTGCTAAAGGAGACCCAAAAAAATACCGAAAAATACACTGAAGAAAACAACACCTTAAAAAACAGACTAACTCAAATGGCAAAAGAGCTCCAAAAAGCCAATGAGGAGAAGAATGCCTTGAAAGGCAGAATTAGCCAAATGGAAAAGGAGGTCCAAAAGACCACTGAAGAAAATACTACTTTAAAAATTAGATTGGAGCAAGTGGAAGCTAGTGATTTTATGAGAAATCAAGATATTATAAAACAGAACCAAAGGAATGAAAAAATGGAAGATAATGTGAAATATCTCCTTGGAAAAACCACTGACCTGGAAAATAGATCCAGGAGAGATAATTTAAAAATTATTGGACTACCTGAAAGCCATGATCAAAAAAAGAGCCTAGATATCATCTTTCAAGAAATTATCAAGGAGAACTGCCCTGATATTCTAGAGCCACAGGGCAAAATAGAAATTGAAAGAATCCATCGATCACCTCCTTAAGTAGATCCCCAAAAGAAATCTCCCAGGAATATTGTTGCCAAATTCCAGAGCTCCCAGATCAAGGAGAAAATACTGCAAGCAGCCAGAAAGAAACAATTTGAGTATTGTGGAAACCCAATCAGAATAACCCAAGATCTGGCAGCTTCTACATTAAGAGATCGAAGGGCTTGGAATACAATATTCCGGAGGTCAATGGAGCTAGGATTAAAACCTAGAATCACCTACCCAGCGAAACTGAGTATCATGCTCCAAGGCAAAATATGGACCTTCAATAAAATAGAGGACTTTCAAGCTTTCTCAGTGAAAAGACCAGAACTGAATAGAAAATTTGACTTTCAAACACAATAATCAAGAGAAGCATGAAAAAGTAATCAAGAAAAAGAACAAGAAAAAGAAATTGCAAGGGACTTACTAAAGGTGAACTGTTTTGTTGACATTCCTACATGGAAAGATGATGTGTATGATTCGTGAGACCTCAGTATTAGGGTAACTGAAGGGAATATGCATACATATATGTTTATGTATATATATATGGGTGAATGTGTATGTATGTATATATCTATGTGTGTATGTATATATATATATATATATATAGAGAGAGAGAGAGAGAGAGGGAGAGGGAGAGAGCAGACACAGGGTGAGTTGAAGATGAAAGGAAGATATTTAAAGAAATAAAATCAAATTAAGGGATGAGAGAGGAACATACTGAGAGAGGGAGATAAGGAGAGATAGAATGGGATGGATTGTCTCCCATAAAGGTGGCAAGAGGAAGCAGTTCTGTGGGAGGAGGGGAGAGGGTGGATGAGGGGGGAATGAGTGAACATTGCTCTCATCAGATTTGGCCTAAGGAGGGAATACCATACATACCCAATTGGGAATCTTACCCCACAGGAAAGAAGAGGGAAGAAGGAAAAAAAAATGGGGGGGATGATGGAGGGGAGGGCAGATGGGGGTGGAGGTAGTCAAAAACACTTTCGAAAGGGGACAGGGTCAAGGGAGAAAATCCAATAAAGGGGGATGGGTTGGGAAGGAGCAAAATATAGTTAGTCTTTCACAACATGAGTATTGTGGAAGGGTTATACATAATGATACACATGTGGCCTATGTTGAGTTGCTTGACTTCTTAGGGAGGGTGGGTGGAAAGGGAAGAGGGGAGAGAATTTGGAACTCAAAGTTTCAAAAACAGATGTTCAAAAACAAACAAAAATGTTTTTGCGTGCAACAAGAAAATAAGATACACAGGCAATGGGGTGTAAAAATTTATCTTGCCCTACAAGAAAGGAAGGGAAAAGGGGATGGGATGGGAGTGGGGTGACAGAGGGGAGCGCTGACTGGGGAACAGGGCAACCAGAATATATGCCGTCTTGGAGTGGGGGGGAGGGTAGAAATGGGGAGAAAATTTGTAATCCAAACTCTTGTGAAAATCAATGCTGAAAACTAAATATGTTAAATAAATTTAAAAAAAAAAAAGAAATTTAAGATTCTAAATTGAAAGTGGAATGGTTCCAAATTGCTGTGGGAATTTAAAAAAATCAATCAAGAAACATTTCCTGTCACTTTGCTAGATGGTGACCAGTCTGGGAGAAGGGCAGTTTGTCCATATGTCAGTAAAAACAAGAGAAGATGAAAATCAGTACAGTTTAGTTTTGGGGAAAGGCATGAGTGTCTGGGGAATCAGGAAAAGCTTCGTTTTAAAGGGATTCTAAGGGGCAGCTAGGTGGCGCAGTCAGTAGAGCACCGGCCCTGGAGTCAGGAGGACCTGAGTTCAAATCTGGCCTCAGACACTTGACACAAGTACTAGCTGTGTGACCTTGGGCAAGTCACTTAACCCCAATTGCCCTGCCAAAAAGCAAAAAAAAAAAAAAAAATAAAGGGATTCTAAGAGAGGTGAGAAGAGAATTCACTTCAGATATAGGAGAAAGCCAGTGCAAAGACACAGAGACAGGAGATGGAGTGCAATGTATAAGGAACAGGAAGAAGGCCAAATTAGTTGGCCGTGTGTGTGTGTGTGTGTGTGTATGAAGGGAAATACTGTATAAAATAGGTTGGTGCCAGGTTGTGAAAGACTTTAAATTTCAAATAGAAGAGTTTGATAGTTGATCCTAGAAGTAATAAGTAGGCTCTGGAGTTTTTTAAGGGAATGATGGTCAGACCTGTGCTTCAGGAAAAATACTATACTAATTGGTAGAGGATGGATGCAGGGGTGGAGAACTTGCATCCCTAAGCCATATGTGGCCCTCTAGGTCCTCAAGTGTGGCCCTTTGACTGAATCCAAACTTCACAGAACAAATCCTTTTATTAAGGGGTTGCAAAGTCGCAAACCTGTATGATTAGAAGGATGGTAGTGCCCTCAACAGAAATAAGGAATTCGGAAGACAGATGGATTTTGTGAATCCTGGTTTGGACATGTTGAATTTAATCCAGTTTGAAATATCCAATAGGTAGGTGGTTATATAGGACTGGAGCTCAGGAGAGAGACTAAGGCTGGATGCATAGAGATCATTATTAATGGAACAGGTGGGAATGGATACTAATCCCATTTAACTGAAGAAACTGAGTGAATACCCAGGCTCACACAGCTAGTCAGAGTCAGTGTGAGATTCCTGAATCCAAGGTTAACATGGCATGTCCCCTTAGAGTGCTTTACCTGATAGCAAAATTGTAGGAATACCAGAGGTCAGTTTTAAGGTGTTAAGTACCTTAAACGAGTTAAAAGAAAAAGTGTTGATTCATCAAAACAATACATTTTAAATTAGTGTAAAAGCCTTGTTTTATAAGTAAAATTGAGGGCTTTAATTTTGAAAACTTTAGTATTTGTATATTAAATTGTCTTGTGAGCACAGGTTCTCACTTTTCTATTCATAATCCCAATGCCTAGCATATATTAGGCATGTAATAAATGCATGTTAACTGATTGAAATAAAAGAAACTAACACCTCCTAAATTGAAAATTATGCTCTTGTTACCTAAAATAACAAACTTTTCTTTTCACACCGTAGGGCCTGGAATTCTTACCTGTGCATTACTCAATGCTGGTTTACGAGTGGTTGCACTTGAAAGTGACCTGACTTTTCTTCCATATTTGACGGTACATAATTTTAGTTTCTTAAAATTAATGTATGCAAAAAAGATTAGCTCTCCCTAGTCTAGGGAAGTAGAACTAAGTACTTACGGTACATTTTATTTCTCATTAGTTTGGTTCCCTTTTCTTCTAAGAAAGTCTACTGCAAAGGACATTAGAAGACTTGCATTCCTTTTTTAAGTTTTAAGTTTTTAAAAAGTATTAATAGCTAACATTTAGTTGATTGTTGACTGACTTTCCAGTTTTTTTAGTCTTTACTTCCCTTCATATACTCTGTGATCTAGTAGCACTGGTTTTCTTGCTCTTCGTTCTATGTGAAGCTCCTTCTCCTCACTTGTTGCCTTTTCCTTGGTTATTCCCCAAGCCTGCCTGGAATGTTCCCCCTCCTTACCTCTACATCCAGACTTCTTTAGCTTCCTTCTGAAAGATGGCTTTCCTAGTCTCCCCCTCTGCAAGTGCCTGCACTCTGATTATCTTCTATTAACTCTCTGTATATACATACATACATACATACATACATACATACATACTGTATATGTATATATGTCTCTGTGTGTGTGTGTATTGCATTTCTCTTTTATTCAACAGTAGAAGTCACTCTCACTGTACAGATTAAAAAAAAATTTTAAAGCCTTTAGGAAATATGTTTATTTCCCTTTGTACTGTTAGTGATTAGCACAGTGCCTGGTAGATAGTAAGCACTTAACAGATGTTTGTTTCCAGCCTCAGACTTACTGTGTGTGTCCCTGGGAAGGGGAAAGGAAAGAAATAAGCATTTATATGGCACCTCCTACATGCCAGGCACTGTGATAAGTGTTTCTTACCAATGTTATCTCATTTGATCCTCACAACAACCCTGTGAGATAAGTGTTGATATTGTCCCCATTATATATATATATATTTGAGGAAACTGAAGTAAATAGAGGTTAAATGACTTGCCCAGGGTCGCGCAGCTAGTAAGTGTCTGAGGCTAGATTTTAATTCAGATCTTTCTGACCCCAGGCCCAGATATTCACTATGCAACCAACTGCCTCTAAAATAGTTAAATCTCCCTCAGAGAGGGCAGGATGGGGGTGGAGGGTGGGAGTTGAGGAAGGGAAAGGAATACGTATTGACATCCCATTATGTACTGAGCAGTATGCTAAGAGCACTTTTACAAACATTATCTTATTTGAGCTTCCCAGTAACCCTGAAAGGTAGGTGCTATTATTATGCCCATTTTACATTTGAGGAAACTGAGGCAAACAGACCTTAAGGCACTTGCCCAGGATCACACTGTCTGAATAGCCTTTGAGAAGCCTAGTGTCTGAGGCCAGATTTAAATTCAGGATTCCTAACTCCAGGCCTCCTGTCCACTTTTAGCTTCCCCTGATATATGAGATGTGGTGAAAGTAGAAGAGACAGCATTTGCTAATGGCTTGGTTCTGTGGGAAGAGTGAGAGTGATGAGCCTAGGATGACCGAGGTTGCAAGTCTGGGTGCCTGGGGGGATGGTGGTAACATCACCAGTAATGGAGGAGGTTGGAAGAGGGTACAGGGTTGGGGGAAAAATTAATGAATTATGTTTCGGACATTCCAAAGGGAAGTTGA
This sequence comes from Trichosurus vulpecula, assembly GCF_011100635.1. NCBI lineage: Eukaryota > Metazoa > Chordata > Mammalia > Diprotodontia > Phalangeridae > Trichosurus > Trichosurus vulpecula. Next base: position 133,633,995 of record NC_050576.1, read on the forward strand.
TGATGCAGGCTTGGAGCTCAGCACAGTAACCAGGGCTGGAAGCTTGCCAAGTAATTAAAAGTGTCATTAATGCAACTAGAACTTTGATTCACAGTTTATTTAAGGTAATAACCTTTGTTGTTCTACATTCTTGGTGTCAGTAAGGGAAAACATGATATAAGGCATCAGGCTATAAGCATTTATTAAACATCATGTGCTGGGCACTGTGTTTACTATTGAGTTTACTATTATAAGCAAAAAAGAAAGACAATGCCTACCCTCAAGGAACTTGCATTTCAGTGGGGGAAGACAGCATACAAAAGGAAGCTGAAGGTGGGCTGGGGGAGATCTGTGAAGGTACCCAGCATAGGGCCTTTGAGAGAGGAATAAAGATTGGCTACCTTGTGCTCCTCCCCAAAATGGAGGTCCTGGGAGGAACTCAACAGGGTAAGAAAGCTGTAGGGGATGATGGATTTTATGTTCCTGGGTAAGATTACAGCTGAAGTCTGAAGATTCGGAAGTATAGCCAGGAGGGAGCCTTGGAGTGTTGGACTTGGTCAAGTAAGGAAGCTTACTTACCCTTACTACGTGTGTGACCCTGGAAACAACACTTTCTATTCACTGTATTTTTTCATTGGCCTGATTTAATTAGAGCTTATAAATCTCCATGTTTCTTGTCCAGAGCTGTGTTTTTATTGGTGTGTTGAACTCCCAATGTGGAAACTTTCTTCATTGATAGAGATCGGCCACTTATTCATAAGTTAGAGCCATATACAGATGCCTGAGACTTGTCTGTGGTCACACAACTAGTATGTGTCAGTGCCAGGACTGAAAACCCCATGGTCTAAGGTGGCCTCTCTATCCATAATGTCAGTAAAATCCATTTACCTCAGTAAAACTTGATAAATAATTCTGAGGAAGAGTATTCTGCAGGGTTTATAAAGAGTTTAAAATTTTCACTCTTTATTCTAGACCCTAAAAAAACACCCGGGTAGACAACTAGAAGTAATCTACTGTAACTTCTTCCATCGAGATCCCAGTAAGACAACACCACCACCACCACCACCTGTTATGTTGACTGAAACACTTTTCAAGAAATTGGAAATAAGACAAGTTCCATGGGTGGCAGGTAAATCTTGTCACTTATTAAAATAAATGTAATAAAAGTTTTGCTAATGTTCTTGGTCAGTTGACCCTACTGACAAGTTTTCAGATATGTTAGGTTTATGTAATTAGCGTGCTAGTATATGTGAATGAAATAGACAACAGATTTTTTTTTACTTTAATGTAGAAATATTCTGGATATCTGAATATTTAGCTTCTACAAGAATTTCTCTGTTGCTATATATAGCGAGCGTTCTGCTTGGCATTGAAGGGAGGATTCACCAAGACAGAAACCCTGTCCTCATGCTACTCAGTCTAGTAGATGGACACAACAAATACATTAAAATTTTAGTACAAAAAGATGAATGCTAAGACTGGGAGCTAGGCTTTAACCAGTGAGTAGGATTTTAACCATTAAAGAGAGATGGCATTGGAGAGGAACAGAAGGATGGCAGGGAGGTGGCATTCCCGACAGAATGAGCAAGAACATAGATATGAGACGTATAAAAGGAGACAGTAAGTAAAGTTTTATTAGAATATACCATATTTGGAAGATGAGATTTTTCTGGAAAGAAAAGGTTGGCCGAGGACATGGAGTGGCTTTAATGTACGGGTAAGTGATGTCCACTTATCACTCATTCACTATCCACTGTGGCCAGATGGCATAGTAGATAGAGCACTAGGCCTGGAATCGGGAAGACCTGAGTTCAAATGTGGCCTTAGCCACTTACTAGCTCTGTGACCCTGGGCAAGTCACTTACTCCTGTTTGCCTCAATTTCCTAATCTGTAAAATGAGCTGGAGAAGGAAATGGCAAACCACTTCAGTATCTTTGCCAAGAAAACCCAAAAGGGTCACAAAGAGTTGGATGTCATTGAAAAATGACTGAACAACAAAAAATGATATGTATTGTATTCAGTAGTAAAAGGGAACCATTGAAGGATTTTGAGCAGAAGTATCATGATCATATTTATATGACAACAGTGTAAATGATTTGAGGGTAGGGTGATTAGGGGAATGAGAGTGGAGGCAAAGACTAATTAGAAAGTTATTATAGTAGTCCTAACGTGGTAATGGAGCCCTGAACTATGAGGGCAGTAAGAACAGAGGAGAGAGGGACATTCAAAATATTTCATACATCAAACTATTAACCTGAATGCTATTTTTCTGTATTTAAAGAGAGAGGCTCTGAAAGTTAGGATTTCATTTCTGAAGGCAAGTATGTAGAGTTTTCTGAAGACTGATTTGTTTGTTAATTTGTTAATCTTTTAAAATTCTGTTACAAGGAAAAAAATGTGCAGAATTTTTACTTACTTATTCTTGCATGTTTTGATAACAGATGTTCCTGTAAAGATAGTTGGATTCTTCCCAACTAAATATGAAAGAAAAGCACTTTGGAAACTTATACATGACCTCTATTCTTGTAGCTCCATATATAACTATGGACGGATAGAATTGAATATGTTTATTAGTGAAAAAGAATACAAGGTATGTTACTAAAAAGAAACTGCTAATTAGATTTGGTAAAAGTTCTTTAATGAGTCTCCTAGGCTTAGGAAGATCTTGGTTTGAATCTCACTTCAGATACTTACTAACTTGGTGGTATGCTGAAAATCATTTAATCTTTCTGAGCCTTAGTTTTCTTATCTGAAAAATGAGAATGGTAATAGCATTTACCTTACAATATGTGTGAAGAGGAAATGAAATAATATATTTAAAACATTTGCAAACCTTAAAGCACTATATAAATGTGAGGAGTTATTAGTATTAATATTTATAATTACATTTCTGGACTGGTCACATTTGTGTGCCTTAAAGACATAAATCAATCAATCAGTAAGCATTTATTAAGTGCTTTCTTTGGGTCAGCCACTGTACTAAGCAGTGTGACTGCATTTACAAATAGAAAGACAGATCTTGCCCTCAAGGAGTTTACATTCTAACGGGGAAAGGTAGCACACAAAATGAAGCTGAAAATGGGAGAGTGGAATAGGGACAAGGGTACTTCAGGGCAGGAGCACAGTAGAGAAAGTCCAGAGTACACCCTGAAAAGAAATGAGATGTAACTGGATTGGGCATCCTCCTTAAATGGAGGTCCTATGAGGACCTATCCAATAAGAGGTAGTGGCTGAAGGAGCAAAAGGTAATTCTAATGTTAGATAGTTAAATCAATTAATTCTGAGAACATCCCTATAATGCATAGATTGGCATTGTTTTCTACACATAGAATAGAGATACATGTTTATGGTCTGGGATGATAGAAACTCTATAGCACAATTGGATGAAGTAATCAGATGTTATTCAGGGAATGGTAATTACTGGAGTAGGATTGTTGATCTTGAGGTCAGCACTGTACCAAAGTTTAGCGGCTTGCAAGCCACTAAATTTACTTGTCCTCTGCACCTGACACATTGGAGGCACTTAATAAATGCTTGATAATGTATTGATTACATAACAATTACCATTTTATCTTTATTAGGAGATTTTCTTTACAGCATGTTATAGTTAAAGTAATTTTTAAATAGTTTAAAGGAAATTTATTTTGCTTAAAGATTAAAGTTTAATTCACCAGATAGATTTTTCAGCAATTAAGGCAGAGACAAAGCCCAGTAAAATAATAGATATTAACATTTTTGCTTCAGTTCTTAATTTTTAGCTAATTAGGTTCATAGCCTTTATTTTCAAATATTAGAATAGTGTCAGACTTGGGATGTTGAATGACTGTGAAGGATGTTAATGATGTGTAACATATATCTATTCCTTTGTCAGAAAATCATTTCAAAGCCAGGTCAAAAGTATTATCGACCCCTGAGTGTTCTCTGGCAAACAGCTTGTGAGATAAAGCTTTTGCATATGGTGAGTAAAATTGTTCTTATTGTTAAATATCTCCCTCGATCCTAGCTAGCATCTTGTGTCTTAGCTTTTTCTGGGAGTTCTGATATAAGTAAAAAGTATCTATACCCTCCTTCTCCAGTTCTTTCTTCTCACTTCTCAGTCCCTTGCAATCTGGCTTCTGGCCTCATCAACTGAAACTGCTGTCTCCCAAGTTAGCAGTGATTTCTTAGTTGCCAGATGTGGTATCCTTTTCTCAGGCTTTATTCTTCCTGACTTCACCTCTTTACTGTTTCTTAAACAAGATACTCCACCACGACTAGATTTCTCTCCTTCCTCATCTACCACTGACCTCCCTGGCCTTCCGCAAGTTTTAGTTAAAATCCCACCTTTTATTAGGAAGTCTTTCCTGATCCCACCTTAAAGTCAATGCCTTCCCTCAGAGATTGTCTCCAATTTATTCTGTATAGATCTTGCTTGTCCTTAGCTAATTTCATATTGTCTACCCCAGGGCTGTCCAAACAGTGTGATTTATGCTCTGGCCTACAAGCATAGAAATTTACATAAGTGCTTTAGTAAACAAAGCCTAGCTACTGCAGAGCTCTCACTAAAATGCAAATCAAAATATATTGTCAATTGTTTCAATAAAAACCTGTGGTTGGACAGCCCTGGTCTACGCCATTAGACTTTGAGCCCCTTGAAAGCAAGGACTTTTTGCCTTTTTTCGTATTCCCAGTACTAACAGCGGGGTTGGCACATAATAGGTGCCCAGTAAATGCTTAATGAATGCTTATTGACTTGACTGGACCTTCCTCTAGAATTTGATCCTATTGACTGAGCTCTTGATACTGTCAACCATGGTCTCCCAAATATCACTCCTCTCCATTTTTTTATGACTGCTCTTTTTTAATTTTCCTTATACACTTCTGGCTGCTCCTTATTGGTCTCTTGCTAGATTTTCATTCCTGGCAAGCCCCTTAGAAATGATTGCCTTTGAAGCTCTGTCCTGAGCACTCTTCTCTCTACACTTTCTCTCTCTGTGTTGGAGCTAAATGGAGAGGTTGAACTCATACATAAAGGAAAAAAACTAAGTGGAACTTAAGGTTTTTTGGTTTTCATTTTATATGATCTTTTCTTGAAGAGATCATTAGTCATAAAATTCAGCAATCATTTATTAAATGCTCATAATGTACAAGATACTATGCTAAGTGCTAGGAATATATATATATGCGTGTTGTAATCAGGGAGGACATCATTTAAAATGAAGCTTTCTGAAAGGGGTAGGAAAGCATGGAAAGAGGTATCTGCTTAGGACCAGGGTCAGGAAAGAGGACATGGATGGCCGGAGAATCCTTCTTTTTTAAGAATAACCAGCTAATCAGAGACGCAGGGGTGGAAGATACTCCCAATGTGAGAAATCCAAGAGTGGGGTGAACTTACAGGGTGAAGACATTCTTTTGGCTGGTAGAGGAAGTACAGAGGAATGAAGTAATTTCAAAAACGTTGTAACTAATGTATTAAAATTTTATTTTAAAAATTTGCTCAGTATTAATAACCCAATTTAGGTAAAATAGATACAAGGGAGAAATAACTTGTTTTGATGGAGGTGGCTTTAAAACAGTTTGGGGGGGTTTGTTTCTTTGTTTTTCTAAGGAACCTTTATCGTCATTTGTAACCTTCAGAAACGGGAAACTTACATCACTAGAGTGCAAGGTAAGAAGTAATGCTTTACAGACTTGATCAGTGTGTTGATTTGTCTTATTTAACTACTTTGTTACGAGGGAATGTTTGTTGGGAGAGGATTGGAAGAATCATTAAGAAATGATAGCTATGTAGAAAAAACTTTTGACTTCAAAAATGGATGAATTCCCTATAGTTTTTTTTTTCAGAGGGGACAATTTTCTTTTAATGTACTTTTGTTTTGAAAAAGATAGGAATTTTGGACATTTTTTGTATTAGGAATGCTTAAAATATCAGTGTGTTGGAAATTAAAGCTTTGTTATATTTGAAACAGTCGTACCTGAGAAATTGTGAAAAGTATTACATTTTAAAATTTAAATAACATGACCCATGAAAGTAATGTTTCCATTTCTACAAAATTACCCAGAATGAATATCTATAATCCTCAGTTCCCTGGAGAGAATCAAGAGAATATCCTCAATGACTGCCATAGTATATATGAAAAGATTTCTTAAAGAAAGTTGAACTTTTGAACATTTGAAAAGAATTGTTGTATACATTATCAAATATAGACATTATGAAATATGTTTTTTGCTTAATTGTTTTTCTTTATCATTAATTGAGGGCTCATGGAGGTGTATGAGAAATGGCTGGTGTAAGCCTCAGTAAAATATGTTAAATTTTAATTAAAAAATGTTTAGTGCATCCCATGCCAATCATGTCAATCATACTATAGAATAGAATTCAGCATTAGGCAGATCATCTTGTTTCCTATCTAAGAGGCTTTGGTTGCTGAAGCGTACTCAAAAAGTAATTATAAAATAGTCCTACATTGGATACTCCTGTGAAGAGTCCAGCTCCCTGCCTCTCCTCCTACCAGTTAAGATAACCAGTCTTTCCACCAGAGATTTGTCTTAAGAGAGTGAGGCCTGGAAGACTCAAAAAAAGTTGCATATACTTGAGCCGATCTGGTAACTTAAAAGGTAAATCTAAATTCTTTGAGGCAAACAAATATTAAGTTTTTTATACCATTCATTACAAGAGTCATATGTATGTCCTGAGAAGCCAATGGAATGTGATTATAATTTTTCAGTAGTTTTTATTTTATCTGGTTTTCAGATTGGCTAGTGTTAAATACATCATAAAGATTACTTTCTACAGACATGTCACCCTAGTTTAAAGATAAAATATTGTTTTGTCCTTGATCTTTTAGAGTTAAAAGTGCTCTTGATGCTGTTCGTTGGCTTGAAGACAGCAGAAATTTCTGATAGTACAGTCATAACCTTGGTTTTTATTTTAGTATTCATTAATATAAGCTGTAGAAGTTAGTAAAATTATATTTGGCTGACTTAAAACCTACAAAACTGTTGTAGTTTCCTCAGCATCCTAAGGTATTGCTGATTTTTAGTACAATTTAGAAATTCTATCATAGATTATTCCTGGAGGGACCTCACAGGCCATCTAGTCTAGCCCTCTCGTTTTACAGATGAAGGAACTGAGGTATAATGATTAGCACAGGTTCACTCAGGCATTCAGCAGCAGAGAAAGGATTTGAGTTTTAGAGTCCTGGCTCTTACTCTCCTCCCCCCACCTCTGACCCAGAGTCTCAGATGAGTCGAAACAGGGTCAGCTTCTTGTCCTAGCAATATTTTTTGTCTAAGGTTATCTTCTTTGTTTTTTTTTTCCCCTTTATTCTCTCCTTTAGGAATATGAAAGTAAGAACCTGTGTTTTATTCGATTAACTCCTCGAAGAAATTTATTTACAAATAATTTCACACCTACAAACTCAAGTAATTTTATATTCCTGGTTAAACTGTGTCTTAACAAGAGCAAAACTAAATTAATTGATACATTTAGGTAAGTATTAAAAAGAGTGAGTTCATTTGAGAATTGATATTTCATTTATATTACAGTACTAGTTTTGTATATTTTATTAGCTTAGAATGAGACAGGGTATCCTTATTTTCTCCTTCACTCCAGTCACATATTTCATTCTTTTTTTCACTTCTCTGAAACAGTAAATCTCCTTTATTGAATAAATCATCGATAATTAAGTAAATTTAACTTACTTAAAGGAATAGCTTTTTGTTTTTTAGGGGCATTGTAGTTGGAATTGGAGTCAGGAAGACTTGAGACTCCATGACCATAGGCAGGTCACTTAACCTCTCTGAGCTCCTTAGAGCTTATCTATAAAATTAAGATTCATTGGCCTCTCAGGTCCCTTGAAGTTTTACATCTATGATCCTTCTCACTAAAGTGGAGAAAGTGAGGACTGCTTCTTATATATCCTACCACCCAGTTGCTTCTCTTCTCGTAGTTCACTATCTATTCCATTTCTGCCTTCACTAAGCTGAAGGTGCGAGATTTTTGGATTTCCAATTCACTGTCCACCCTGTGAAGAGAAGCAAGCAAGGAGCAAGACCGAGACAGCTCCCTGCTTCAAAATCCCAGGCCCCAAAGGTACATGAACCCGAAACTTGAAGTCCCAAAGGAAATTGTAAGTGTAAAATCATACCATTTTAGCCATTTCCTTCCTGTTTTCTCCTAAATACATGTACATACCTATAATAGTTTCTTTACAAGCCCCACTTTTCACAGAAAGAATTAGCTGAACAATAATAATATATGGCATTTGTGTAGTACTTTACAGTTGGCAAATGCTTTATGTCTGTAGGGTGTTCCAAAAGTCTTAGTGCAATTTTAAGCTCTCATAACTTTCTAGGATAAACTATATAGTCTCATTTTGATTCTCATAACAACCTATGAAGTAGGTAACACAAGTTTTCTATTCTATATTTTAAATTATACATTATTAGAGGTCTAAGTATAGCATATCACACTCAGTGCCATATGTAGAGAAGATTTACAATTAGACAAATTTTGAAATATGAAGAATTGTGGCCATTTTTGGTAAAAGAATCACACTCTGTTTCTGGAAGCATGTTTCTGGTTGCCTGGTGAATTACTTGTTGTGAGCCAAAACTGGAAGTTGTAAAAATATGGAGCACCTTCTACAAAACTAGATGCTCAGTCAGAGCTTGAGATGAAATCAAGACGCAAATTTAAAAGAAAAAGTATTAAATATTATAGAATCATAAACGCCTATGAGAGGGAGCCATTGTATTGATTAAAAGAATGTTCATCATGGGAAATTAGAGAAGAAAAAATTGAGGACAGTTTCCAAAGGCAGTGTTTTGTTTGGCTTATTAGGAGGACATGTTCCCATACCATTGGGGAAAAAAAATCATAAAGCTAGATTTTAAAGGTGTGGGAAAGAATATTTCCTGATTCTAAAAGTGGCTTCAAAATGTGCTGCCTTTCAAATGTAATGGATAGTGGTGAAGATAATAGTTTGTGGTAAGATCAGAAAGAAGAGAAAATAGAAGGGAGGAAGAAAGCAGTGATGAATTAATGTGTGCCCCAGCAAGGACAAAGCAAGTTTAATTTAAGCCATTGCTTACAGGAGTAGTTAATGTTAAAAGCATCTTGATCTGAATTTAAAGAGATGTTATGAAAAATTTCAGAATACATATTTTAACATAGTAATTTTGTGTATTTTTTAGTATATATTTATATAATCAGTTTGGTGAACCTTTGCTCCAAGTAGTCAAAAAAGCATTTATTAAGTACCTACTATGTGCCAGAATTATGCTAGGCCTTGAGGATACAAATACAGAAACAGTCCCTGCCTTCAAGGAACTCCCATTTGGTTGGGGGAGACGTACATATATTTGTAGATACACACATACACATACATACACCCACGATAAATACCTATCAGGGAGATCGGGAAAAGCCTCATGTAGGAGGCAGCATTTGAGCTGAGGTTTGAAGGAAACTAGGGATTCTCATAAGCAGAGGTGAGGAGGGAATAATTCCAAGTATGGAGGATAGCTAGGGAAAAGGCATGAGACAAGGAATGGAATGTCAGAGGTGAAGAATACTTAATGGGCCAGTTTGACTGTACTTGAGAGTGCATGAAGAAAAAGAATGTATAAATAAGCTAGAAAGGTAGGTAGGATTCAGGTTGCGAAGGGTTTTAAGTGTCAAGACAGAGGATCCTTCTTGATCTTTGATCCTTCACATAACACAGAGCCACTGGATTTTATTGAGTAAAGGACCAACATGACTGAACAGAGAAGACAAATGCAAGAGATACTGTAGAAATGGAATTGGCTAGACTAGGCAGCTGATTAAATGTGAGAGTTGAAGATAATGCCAGGGTCGCAAACCTGGGTGATAGAAGAAATAAAGACATTCTATATCAGGGTCAGTTTGAAGGGAAGCATAAACAATTGTGTTCACTTTGACAGTCTGTGTATTAAAATTTGAATGAAACACCAAAGAACAACATGGCCCCTGAGTAAAAATGGCCCAGAAGATGAGTTTTCTTTTGAATGTGTTGCATTTGAGATGCCTGTAGGATGTCAGTATGGAAATGTCCAATAGGTTATATGGTTCTGGAGTTCAGGAGAGAGACTAGGGCTGGATATATAGATCTGGGAGCCATCTACTTAGAGATGGTAATTAAACTCATGTGAGCCACTAGGGTCACCTAGAGAAAGTGTGGAAAACAAAGCAAAGTCAGTCTAGGACAGAGCCTTGGGGCTGTAGTTAATCTGTAAGCAACCGGGCTCATTGCTGGGGCTACAAAGACCAAAGTGAAGCAGTCCTTGCCCTTAAGGAGCTTATGTTCTCTTGGAGACAAGGAGGTAAGTGCAAAATAGATATAATGTAACTTGGTGGTGTCAAACCCTGATAGGAGATCAGGAAAGTCTTCAGGTAATCAGGCAGTCAGTCAACAAGCAGTTTTTAAGTGTTTACTAGGTATGAGCACTACTATGTGCTAAGTATGCAAAGAAAGATAGAAACAGCTCTTGCCCTCAAGGAACTTACATTCTAATGGGGAGACAACTTGTGTGTACAAGGTGTGTATGTGTGTGTGTATCTATGGGGGACCAGGAAAGGAACAGTTCCTGTAAGAGCTGAGTCTTGAAGGAAAACAGGGAAATTTAAGAGGCAGGTAGAGGTGAGGGGGCAGAGCATTCTAGGAATGGTGGAGAGCCACTGCAAAAGCATGGATTTGAGAGGTGATTTGTCATGTATGAAGAACAGTAAGAAGGCCAGTTTGGCTGGATCATGGTGTGTGTGAAGGGGAGTGATGTGTCATAAGGGCTAGGAAAGTAAATTGAGGCCAGGTTGTGAAGAGCTTTGAATGCCAAGTAGAGAAATGTACATTGAACCTAAAGGAAATAAAGAGCTCTCGTATTTATTGAGAAGTGGAAAAGGACATGATTAGAGCTGCCCCTTAGGAGCATCCCTTTGGTAGGTAGTTGTGGAAGATTGGTTTGAGGTAGGGAGATCAAATAGAAGGCTATTCCAAATCTAGACAAGAAGTAATGAGGGCTTGAATTGGGGGCATTGGCTGTGTGAGTGGAGACAAATGGATGGTTGTGGAGATAGAAGCATCAAGATTTGGTAAGTGATATGTTATGTATGGCTTTTGAACTGGGTGGCAGAAAAGATGGGTAGATCCTTTGACAGGAATTAGGGAATTTGAGAAAAGGGGTGAGTTTGGGACAGGGTGGGGGGGGAAGATAATTATTTCTGTGACTGGTTTGCCATAGCTGAGGAGGCTTACGCTGGCATCCAGTCATTTCCTGCTTAATAAGTCTTGGTTTCCTGGACTTCCTTCAAGATTCGGTTCAAATCACTTAAATTCAGTTCTCTTGCATGTCATGGCATCGCCTCCCTGATGTCATGGTCCCCTGAAATACCACACATTCTAGGAGGCCTTTCTTGGTCCTTCCAGTTCCTAATGCCTTTCCCTCTCAGATCACTTTCCTTCTAGATTCTAGTAGATTCTTTTATCTACTTGGTTGTTTAGGTGCTGTCTTCCACTTTAGAGTATAAGCTCCTAGAGGACAGGGATTGTCTTTTTGGCTTTCTTTGTATTGCCAGTGCATAGCACATAGTAAGTACTAAATAAATGCTTATTTACTTAACTATTAAGATAGAGCATCAATTTCATTTTTAGTTTATATTGTTTGGTATTTGCTATATGTAACATCTTCCTGATCTTCAGGAAAATACTAACGATATAGAGGTATGAGACTTTTGATTAGTATACAGACCTTTGACCTGCAAATTCTTAATTCTGAACCATGTTTTCCACTATATTTTTCTCCATCCTCCTTCACATTAGCATTCATTTCATTTAACATAACATTACCATTTCATTTAACAATGAAATCAGCAAGTATCAAAGTATAATAGATGTGCCTTAAATGTTAGTACTGAAAGTGAAGGGTCTTGTCAAGTTTGTCACATAATTTCTCTGCTTCTTCATCCGGTGCAGTAGACATTGGTGCACATGCTTCATTTGAACCAAACAGTAGTTCTCTTACTTGTGTTCATCATGAGTATCAGCAAGAGAAGATTACCAAGTGTCCCATGAAATGATGTTTCATTTTGCCATATCATGAACCCAGATTCTTTCAGCTACCATATTGGCCTTGCCAAAGAGAACCCATGACTCCTCCTTCCACTTAGTCGTAACTTCCTTGTATTTTCAGGTTTTATTTATAGTTCTAGTGTTAGTATCGATGAGGTTCAATTCCTCCAGCATTATAGCAGTTCATCAGTGGACAAAGATCTCACATTTAGAATACCAACCGTAAATGAATGTCTATCAATGGTCTAAAGATTATGTCCTCAGCCATTGTCATTGCAGAAAAGGGACTGCACAACTTTTGAAGACCATTTTTATTTTTGTCTCAAGGGTCACCTTTACCTAAAAGGGCACTGCTTAATTTGCCAACTAGTTAGTGATGAGTTCCTCCATAGTTAGTCAAGTTAGTTCTAGCACAGTATGTGCAATCTTTTATGAGAATTCCACAGAGGTTTTCCAACTTATAGAAAGTACCAGAGTTTTTACTTTTTTGGCACAGCCTTGGAGAGCCCCGGGTAACCTTCACACCATAATTTGGTGTTACAGTAGAACTTTCTGCAGATATTGTCTTAGAAGTACAGTTGGCGCAGTGAGTAGAGCATTGGCCCTGGAGTCAGGAGGACCTGAATCCAAATCCAACCTCAGACACTTGACACACTTACTAGTTATGTGACCTTGGGCAAGTTACTTAACCCCAATTGCCCTGCCTTCTCTCCACCAAAAAAAAAAATACAGTTGGATTTAGGATGTTAATGTTAAAGGAAGCCTGATGTTTTGAGTAGAAATATGAGAGATGAACACAGAGAAAAAAGGAGTTTTACAAAAGAATATGATCTGATTATCTCCTTCTTAAAATTCAAACCTGGCATTTTCCAAGTCAGTGTAGCTATTATTTAAGACTTTGGGCATCAACACAATAATACATTTGAATCTATAGCTTAATTCATTTATAATTCATGAGTTTTTAGAAGATAACTTCTGTATAACTTCTGATGTTAATTGAAAATTTTTATAAAAAGAATGAAATAAATCTGTTTATGTATTTTTCAGCTCATGGTGTATAAGTGATACAGAGGATTTGCTTCAAGAACTAAAAAAGCAGCAACATGAAACTATAGGCAGTTTGTACCCAAAAGAGTTTAAATACCTTTTTGAAGCTTTGGAACGTTCTGAAACATTTACCCAAAAATGGTTATATGATCATTTCCTGCAAAGCACAGATCCAGAAAACCTCTAAGTCATAAAGATTTTATTAACTGAAACAGTTCCTTTGAGAAATTATGATGCGTATTAAAAAGGAATGGGTTTGAAAAGTTTGCATCCTTTCAACTAAGAATAAACAGTTTGTTTTACAAAATCGGAGGATGAATTTGCTGAAAGTTCATGCTGATTTTTTTTAACAGTTGGTGCTGTTATAAATGTTTAAAATACATAAATGAAATTTTCATTTGACTACTGATTTGATGAACTGAAAATTAAGGGTTTTTTTTTCTTGACAGATTTTCACTACTACATAACTGGTTGGTAAATTTGAGTTAACTATCAAATGGAAATTCATTTAGTAAATTCCAGCCCTGTTAAAACATCTTAAATTGCATATGTTTAAGTACTATACTTTCACATGGGTTTATTGCTGCTTACATTTCATCAGCCTTGGAAAGCAAATTAGATTGACCTAAATTAATTGTAAATTTTACTTTTCAAGTTTGTGAAGTTACATTTGAAAGACCTGCAAAATAAAAAATTTTAATGTTTTATTTAAGCTTTTTTTTAATTGGAATTTTTTTTCTACTGGGTTTTGTGATATTTTTATAAAGCCTAAATTTTTTATCTAAATACTTCAGCAACACATAATATATAAATTTGTTAAAATAGGGTTGTGTTGTATATATTTTAATAAATAAATGTGTTTATTATAAAGTGTTATATCAGTCTTTTTTGTGATGTCTTTTAAAATTCAGTTGCTTCATCCTATAAATAAGATGAATGAATAATTGATAAAATCTTTGTCATTTTGTAGGCTAGGGTGTTTGTAACCCTGATGTGGTCATCACAGGTCAAGGGTCTGGTCTATCACTTGTCATTTTAAACAAATTATTTTCATAAGGGTAAACACTAGAATATATTATCAAGTCAGTATACTTGCAAGCCTTTGGTGTCTTGCTTGGCATATTAAAAGCAAAATAGAGGTGAAAAAGCTCTAGATTTCAAATCAAAAGACCCAATTTATGTCTTGATTCTGACACTTAATAGCAATCTGGCTTTGAATAGGTCACTTCCCCTGTCTGGGCCCGTATTTTGTTATCTTTAAAATGGGATCCATAGGATTATAGATGTAGAGCTAGAAAAGACTTTAGAGATCATCAAGTCCAATCGTATGAATTTATAGAAGAAACAAAGCTGAGAGAAGTCAAATGATTTGCCCATGATAACACAGCTCCACTTCCCCTTCTCCCCGTCCCCACAAAAATCCCTCCTTTGTATCACATAAGCCAGAGGTTTCTGTACCCGCAGTGGCGTGAATATATGATGAAGTAATTGACACAAAAAGACACAAACATGGGGCTAGGCAAGTCATATAGTCAGACTATAGACTGATTTTAATGGAGTTACTGACAGTATTTTATACAGGTTAATTGCTGAGTCATCCTGACTTCAAAGAAGAATACAATAAAGCATTGATTAAGTTTTTTTTTATCTACTTGTTCCTGGGAGAGAGACACCATTTTTCCTCAAGGCTAACCAAATTGAAACATTTATGTTCTCTCACATGTAGATAACCAGACTGAAACATTTCTGTCATCTCCCATGTAGATAATCAGCTACGAAGGTGGGTGTTCTTTGCCACATCTTCTTATCCTGAAACTGGCCTTTGCCGTGCACAGACCCATTCTCAATTGACATTGCTGTGCAAAGATCTAAGAGACTGCTTCACAGAGGTCTAATGAGTCCTAAACAGGATATAGCTGGCTCCCCACATCTCCCCCCTTTTTATTCTGTAAATTTAAGTGGCTTAAACATAGCATTCATTATCCTAAGGACACAAGGCAGACAAAAAATTACCATGACCAAACAAAGAATATAAGGTAGTATATGAAAAATAGTCAAAAATACATTATTAAATGGGTTAAATTTTTTGAAAATATCAATAATTGTTTTTGCTCCCCTCTCTGGATCAATACCAGGAAGAGGGGCATTTCACTATTTCAGCATTCCAATCAATCTCTCCCTTTTTCTTTTGTAGATACCTCACAATTATAGATACATCTGAATTTTTCCCCTTAACTATCCCTTTTAAGTAAATCTAGGAAGGACTGAGCAACGCAGTCCCCTTTATGAATATAGATACATAGACTGAAAAAGAAATAAAAATGCAATTGTCTCTTTAAGATTCAAAAAGTCCATATACAACTGTCTGACAAGGAACATCATCAATGAAATCCTCTGGTCCTTGGTTCCAGCCATCTGTAGCACCACATCTCAGCATCTTCTCTTCTTGTAGGAACCTGCTTTCTGTCCATTCTCCTACAAGAGCAATCTTAGCCCAATTTTAAATTACCATTTCTAATCTTTATAACCCTGATCATCTTTACAAACTCAAAATCTGAACCGTGGCCAATTGTCATATTTAAGAAATTCACATCAGAAGCTAGTGTCTTACACTTTACATTCACCCATTATTAATTTCCTCACTAGGAGGATAGGATGTCACTTAAGGAATTAATAACAGGCTTCAGTACATACATAAATACATTAAATAGTCAATTTTTAACACAATGTACATAGAATCTTAACCTTTTAGTCATGCCATGTTTCTTTGATGGCATTTCAAAATAAACCACAAACCATTCTTCTTGTTAGCATTATTAATTGCAACAAAACTTCAGACAAGCATGGTATTAATCAAATAACAAAATAACATACATTGCTTAAGAAACATTTACAAAGCGAGCCCTAGGTGGCTTGCATGCATTTATACCCTTGTTCATAAAACTTTACTAAGTTGGTGAAAAAGTCTTTAAGTAACACTAATTCCTGAGTATTGTAACAAAGTTTCTAGTTATTGCAGAATTCTTAGATATAAAGTTTCTTAGTCAAAAAGGTGTAATGGGATCTCACATTGGTAGCAGTAAGAGTGATCACAGGAAAAATACTACTGCTCTTGGAGTCCTTTTAAACAAAGAGAACATCTTATGGTGAGTCTTAAGCAGTTTGCATAAATTTCTGCACATCTGGTTCTAAATAGAAATAAGATTAGATTGCCTAGTAAGATAACACAAAAAAGCTTATATCTTATACTATTTGCTCTGATCACAGAAATTTGCTATAGAAGGAAAAAGCAGGGATGTGACATACCCAGTATGATAGGATAAAACATCCTTGCTTTGTTTAAACTCAGATATAGTTACAGATCTTCAATGCAGATAACTATACCCAAATTCAAATTCAAAATTAGTTACGGTCCTAAGTGCCTTCAGCAAGTCTCACCAATCACAGCTTAGAGCCAAGTACAGTTGCTTCTACTTCCATGGAGCTGCAATAAGCAATAAAGATTTAGAAGATTCATATACATAAGGATTTTCATTAAACATTTTTCATTCTCTAATTTAAACTTGTCCTTGTGTAAAATCCAAATATTAGAATCCTATTATACATAAACTTGCAATTTCTTAGCAAGCCAAATTCATTGTTTATAATTTACATAACTCAAGTTCTTTTTCTGGGGCTGATGACCTTGCCTGTGCAGATAGTTTCTAGGGGCCTTGGCAATTTTACAAAATAAGGAGAATTAACATGGATCTCAGGAAGGGGTTAATGGAAAAACCTTGGGCCTGTCTGCTATCCTTAGCTGTTTCTGTGAGCACACTTATTCAAGGTCAAGGCTTTCTAAAAATCATGCAAAGGATTTTACAAAACTTTTCTTCATAAAAATATTTCCCTTTCTCAGAAATAGCTTACAATTTATCCTGATATTATTATCAATTCCTAAGTATTAAACAATTCTTAAATTTGATCACCAAACCTTTTCCACATAATTGAAGAGGAAAAAAAACTAAACATACTTTTGTGAATACTAGATTTAAGCAATAACATCAATAGCTTAATTAACACAAATTTCCTAAATGATAGCAAAATAATTAAAGACAAAATTTGGTAATTTATGATTTCTTAAATTACAACAATACAAAATATGGTCAATTAGAATGATTTAAAAGTTTTCTAACTCAGTACAATTCTTAGCCTAACAACATTTAGATTATAAAAGAAACAGCTTTTTTGACAACACAGAGTCTCAAATTTTACATATATATATGTATATGTGTACATATACATATATATATATAACTAGCATTTACATTAATGATAATAGTAATGGTCTCGATTAGTAAATCGCAATAATTATGCCATAGTCTCAATAGGTATGTCATAATCAGGTCAGTTTAAAATGTGCTGGGCCAGTATTCTAACTACTTCTTTTGGCCCAGGTAAAAAGGAAGCCTAAGGAATTTGAATCATTGCTGACAAGATATAGTCAGTTTCCCCTTCAGGCAGAGGAGTTTGATAATTAATTGAACAGTAATAATAATTCACAATAACCAATATCCATATTAGATTTAATAGAACCTAACCACGAATCTAGCCTGAAAGGTGGGACTACATAATTCCTTCTATCTCTCTAGAACTTTATTGGTTTTTAACGTTAAAACAGTAATCCCAAAAACCCTAGCTAACAATCTTACAAGTTTTGTAAGTGCTGGCCAAATTGTTTTAGGTGTGACCTTCTCTTAACTACAGGTAAAGGTAGAAATACCTGGTTTTCTAAATGGCAATTATTTTGAAAAGGAGCCAACTCTCTATTGTATATTCACAGCCAAATCACTCTTTAAACTTTCCAAGTAGCAAACTTAGGAAGATCACAGCAAGCTAGAAATATCTATTGAGATAATTCCTATTCTAAGAAGTATTTTTGTTTCTCAGGAATAGAGTAAGTAACAGTCTTTTGGGTATAATATGTTCAGATTGGCTCTCATTCTCTGCTTTTATTTCTCTATTTTAGAAGCTTTAAGCCACTTGTTTCAAACCCAGTTAGGAATGAGGGTCACTAAATTGCACATAAGGATCTCTGTAGTTGTATAAAAAAAACTACTTATTAATTCTATTGATTTACTTAGTACCTTTATGTTATTAAATATTTTCCAATTCTATTTGTAAGATCATTACTTAAAGTTCTTAATTCTAAAAACTGGGAAACCATAATTAGAATGCATTGTAGAGCACATTCTAGATTTTTTAAAGTCCTTTTTCCAATTTTTTATTTATACTAGTCTCATGGTGATTCTAATTAACCACACATGAATTAAAACATTTTGTATATACTTCTGACATTGAGCTTGAATTCTTAACCCCCCAAGGTGTCTATAGATGGATTGGAGGGGGATATGGAAAAAATATAAATGTTTTGTCATTTAAACTCATTTTTCTTCACATTTATAAGTGTATTATTATTTTGAGAAAGGTTTCATATGCTTCACCAGATTATCTATGGTTAACAGAATCTGCCAAAGAATTTTTAGCTGCTCTAACTTTTATCGTAGCCCTGGCTCAGTCAGAGACAGGGTGAAAAGATCTTAATGGTTCTAATTTTTACTCGAGTAAATTTTACTTCTGTGTTCACTCCTTAAAAACTTTTTTGAAAGTGAGAACCTTGAATCCTCCAGCCAAGGTGAGTGGGACTCTGGAAAAGATCCAGCAGTGCCTTGTCCCTTCTCCCCCATACTGGGAAACTCAAAGTCTCTCTTTTTCAGATCTATGCATATTCTAAATTTGCCTTAGTGCCAAATAGCATAATAAATTCTGGTTTACCTTAAGCATCAAATTTAGGAGTAACACTTACCTCTAAGGGGAAAAGATCCCTATTTTCTTTCTTATCTCTCTTCACATTCCAAATTTGGCCAGAATTGGAATGAAGGGAGAAAGAAAGAGCATTTTCTTATTTCAACAACTTTAACAGCAAAGAGTCAGATAACATACTCTCTTCACATAGAGACATATAACACAAAACAGATACAGACAGAAAATGACAGGACCCACGAAAAGGATTTCTTGAAATCCAGAATTTTTCTTTACCCTTTATACTTTGGTAACTTCCAATTAGCTAGTTACCCCCTAGTGGGTTATTGTCATCCATCCCTGGGCTGAGGCTCACAAGATCTTGCCCCAACCCCAACATCATACTTAATTGTTCTTTGTACCATAGGAACTTTTCCTTCTGGAGTAAGACATATTTTTAAAGTGTCCCATATGGAAAAGGCTGACATTGGGAAGTGTTCTGATCCATCCTCCCTTAATCTTTTACTCATTTGTTTTCTGATAATGTTCCATCTTTCTAAATCAATTGTACCTTCTCATTTTTGCTCTTCTGTTATACAAAAACCTCCTTCTGTTACAATTTTTCTTAATACTTGCAGATACAGATCCCCATCCTTAAATTGTATCTGCCTCATATTTAAATCTCTAAATTTCTAAATTTCTAAATCTCTACAATCCCCCAGTAAGCCCGGTGACAATTAATCCTCTTACCCCTTACATGAATATGCTCTGGAGACTGTATTGGTAAGATGTTACTTCATCCAGACTTCAAGTCCCTGTTCGGGTGCCAACTATGCCCGCAGTGGCATGAATATATGATGAAGTAATTGACACAAAAAGACACAAACATGGGGCTAGGCAAGTCGTATAGTCAGACTATAGACTGATTTTAATGGAGTTACTGACAGTATTTTATACAGGTTAATTGCTGAGTCATCCTGACTTCAAAGAAGAGTACAATAAAGCATTGATCAAGTTTTTTATCTCCTTGCTCCTGGGAGAGAGACACCATTTTTCCTCAAGGCTAACCAAATTGAAACATTTATGTTCTCTCACATGTAGATAACCAGACTGAAACATTTCTGTCATCTCCCATGTAGATAATCAGCTACGAAGGTGGGTTTTCTTTGCCACATCTTCTTATCCTGAAACTGGCCTTTGCCGTGCACAGACCCATTCTCAATTGACATTGCTGTGCAAAGATCTAAGAGACTGCTTCACAGAGGTCTAATGAGTCCTAAACAGGATATAGCTGGCTCCCCACAGGTTTCCAAGCCTTGCAGCACTACTGGATGAACTAGATTAAAATGTAACTGGGAAATATTTAACAAAATAAATGAAAATACAATAGAACATAGGCAATGTTAATATGTAGGTTTCTGAGTCAATGTTTGACCTACAGGGATCCTTATATATGGTTTAGTGGCTCCCTTTCCTTTCTATTTGGCTGAATAGTATCTGAAAGTATGTCTTATTTTGCATTTCTAGTCTATCACTTTTCTGCCATGGGAGGCACACTTTATATATACTCTTCTAGAATCATGATTGGTCATTTCATTGATCTGACATTAAATTTTTTAGTTGATTTCTTTTATGTTTATTGTAGTCATACAGATTCTCTTGGTTCTGATCACTCTACATCAAGTCAAACAAGTCTTCTTCAGTTTCTCTGAATCTCATTTATCATTTCTTACTTAATATTTCGTTCCAATTCTATGCCATAATTTGTTCATTCATTCCGCAGAATTTAATGATCTTAAATTAACATTTCCAATGTTAATTTGTCCCTGGTCACCTTTGTAGTTTGAAATAGGCTGCTCAAGAAAGTCTGACATATCCCTAGAGATAAAGAAGAATTAGGGAAACTTTTTTAAAAAATATAGTAATCAGAGTATCTAAGCTGGAAACCTCAGAAATTATCTCATCCAATTTATTTTCCAGAGGAGAAAGCTGAAGCCTGGAGAAATTGTGACTTACAAGATCACAGCTAGTAAGCCTATTTCCCTACCACAATATTGCTGACTGCACTGCTTTTGATTAATAATTTTATATTTTAGAAAAAAATAAAACTATTTTGCTAGTATTGTTAACATCAGAATTTTATCATGTCATCCCTCTTCACATGGGTTTCATGGAACACTTTTAGAGAATTGCCTGCTAAATAATTCTATTAAATTATAATGAGAGATATAGCTTTACCTGCCAAAGTAGGAGTATCTTCAAGTTATTTAAACTTGCATCAAGATAAGACACCTTCACCTCAGGCCTAAATATACTGACAGGCTTTCTTTTCAACTTTTAATTTTTAAATACTTTTTAACAGTTAATTTTGGCCATTACAACATTTCCTCATGACAAATTTTCCAGGGCTATACCTTATCCAAAACTTACATTTTATTTTGATATGTGTATTTTTAGAAAGGCATTTTAACTTATTACAGTACTGTAGTTCTACCTTTTTGTGAGTTACTTCCAGGAAATACTTTCCCAGATGACTAATTTCATTCATTTATGTTGATTCTTGTTAGTTTAAATTTTAGAGGGTTATATTTTCTATCTCTGTCTTCAGCCATTGGTATATACCCCTGATTTTCTGATTATACTCTTAACTTATGCAGCCTATAATCAATATTGCCTTATAAATCAGAGTAGAATAAGATTAGTTTGAAGAGTCCTTGGTAGAAGTACTATTATTAGTACATTTAAAGATGAAAATTTGACAAGAGAGAATAAAAATAGAAAAGATCTGCTAGATTTTTATAACAAGCTTTACCATAATGAGAAGTACTTGGATACATGAATATATAGAGATATAGATAAGGAATAAGCAGGTGTATATGTACTATGTACATATGTAATATGCATATATATTTGATACAAAGGAGGCTTTTGTTTGGGGAGGGGTGGAGCTGTGTTATCACAGGCAAATTACTTAACCTCTCAGCTTTCATTTCCTCATCTTTAAAAAAAGGGATTAGACTAGATCTCTAAGGTCTTTTCCAGTTCTAAATCTCTGTAGTAGCAATTAGATTTGAAGATCTTTCCCACCCATTAATAGGCCATGTGACCTGCTTATGTCACAGGAAGCCTAAGTTACATGGTGGGAGGAGCTTTCCGATAGGAAAAGGAAGTTATGTCACAGAAAATGCTGAGAGAGAGAGAGAGAGAAAGATGTTATGGCTGCTAATGGTCACCCTCGTGATGGTTAGAACTGAACAGACTGACTTAGCTGTACTGTGAATTTGTTTTGGGGAAGACCACAGCAGGGGGTCAGAGAGGTTTTGGGATAGAGAGTCTCCAGGCTGTGATATGGTATTTTAAGTTCCTTGCTGTTGTGATGAAGTGGACTGACTGGCTGTGGGAGCTGAACATTTGGTTATGGGATATGATTTTCTGATATCTGAATAAATGTTATACTTCTTTTACCTTCATTATGGAGAGTCTCTCATACTTTGTGATACAGAACTACATAGGCATATTCATGATTATTGTTGATGTTGTGTTTATTGCCTTACTGTTTCAATCTCTAATAAGCATATGTATGTATGTTATTTGTATATGTTTTATAAATAACATATATATGTTTATTTCATTATCTCTATAAGATTTTACAGTCAGTTAATATTTTTACTAGTATTGCCTTTGGCTGCCATATATCTCTTTGGCAATAAGTCAAGTATTTGCTGACTATGGTGCTTCTTAGCTTTTTGGATCTCCTTGTTATGGCAATTTATTTATACCTTTTGAACTTTGTGAAATTATTATAACTTGTGTCTGTCCTGTCCTCTACCCACCACTCATTTTTCATTATCAACAACTTATTTAAATAAGTCAGGATTGCATTATTTCAATTGAATTTTTTTCTCATTTTTATCTGTTCTTCCAGCTTTGCACTAATCTCCATCTTTGCTCAAAGAAGGCAGTAATCTGACTACTCCGACAACTTAGTCAGGCATGATTCCCACATCAGTAATAAGTCACTTCTTGACTGTTATGTCAGTTTCATTTTTCATAATGTTGATCAGTGTTCACTCTGTTCAGTGCCTACCAATCCTTTTCTGAAAATTATTCATGATGTGTAAATGTGATGCTTTTGTGTAGTATACAAGTCTTTGGTCCCTCCCTTACTCCTGACCCATCTTTTTCAATATTTTTTTGCCATCCTCACCTGTTCTCACCTTTGCATTGAAGTCACTAAGTACATGCTGATAAATTTGGAGGATCTTATCGAGTTCCCCATACAATTTCTCCACCTTTTCTTCCTTTGCAAGAGATATAAAAGAAATGTATCCCCTCAGAACCTAATGTCACTAAAGATTACAGAAGGAGTTAAATAAGTGGGTTCAGCATTTTCTACACAATTTATAGTCTTAGAAAGCTGATTGGATGCACTCAGATGCCCAGCTTCCAGAGATGGACAGCGGAAAATAGCTTTTGCCATCACAGCCATCGAGGGTGTGAGTTGAAGATATGCTCAGGTAGTACTGAGGAAAGCAGACATTGACCTCACCAAGAGGGCTGGTGAGCTCACTGAAGATTAGCTGGAGCGTGTGATCACCATCATGCAGAATCCCTGGCAATACAAGATTCCAAACTGGTTCCTTAACAGGCAGAAGGATGTAAAGGATGGAAAGTATAGCCAGGTTCTGGCCAACAGGCTGGACAATAAGCTGCATGAAGATCTGGAACGACAGGAAGATTCGGGCACATCGTGGGCTTTGGCACTTCTGGGGTCTCCAAGTTCGAGGCCAGCACACCAAGACTACAGGCCACAGGGGTCTCACTGTGGGTGTGTCCAAGAAGAAGTAAACAACTTTACTGGCCTTATCTATTAATAAATAGTTTATAACAAAAAAAAAGAAGTGACTTGCCCAGAGTCACATAACTAGTATGTGTCAGAGGCCACACTTGAACCTAGGATACAAGAACAAAGAATTAAACAATTCCTACTTACAAGAAGCTTGTCTATGTGTGAATATGTTTATGTGTATGTGTATACATACATACACATACAAACATATATACACATATATATCCCTGTATGTGGAGAATAAATACAAAAACCTCAACTCCACTAATTCATTCCCACATATTCATTCTCTCCATATCTCCCTCATTTCTCTACTCATCACTCCCTTTCCCTGACTTTTCCCCATCTCTCCTCATGTCTCTCATTCTTTCTATATCTCATTCTTTTCTCTCTCTCCACCTCTCCTTTCTTCCTATCTCCTTTCTCCCCATCTTCCCTCCCTACCTCTCTAAGGTGGCCAGTAAAGAAGAAGGAAGTTTTTTTTTTGTCTCTATGCTTTCTACCTTGGACTAGGGTAGGTATTGATCAGTGACCTACTGTCATCCTCTTTTCAGTAATAATTGTCTGTCATATTTTTAGAGTTATTAAGGCTTCTGTTCTTAGTTTATGGAAATTGTTTGTATGTTTATATTGAACTAGAATTTCCTCTAGTAGTTGATATGTTTGATAAATCTCAACCTATAATGGGTTTGTACATTCATTGATGAGCTAGGAATTGCCCTGTAACCCCAAGTCTCTCTGTGAAGCCAGATTTTCCTTTATTTTATGTAGCACCCCATTTAGAGAGTGGGTAACTTTAGACTGGTTTCCTCAGGCACTAGTGGAGTTAACCATCCATACTCAATTCTCATACCTAGGAGAAATGCTATATATGTAGCTCCTATCTTATAGAGAATTAATGGCTTTTGCTAGTATTTACCCAGCTCAAAATCTAATGGAGCCTTAGAATATGGAGAAATGTCCAAAAAAAGGCAGAACCATTTCCTCAGACAGACCAGAGGAGAGAGTCGTCTGCTTCCCTCACTCTCTTCCTTTCTTGCTCCACCCCTTCCCCCCTACTCTTTCAATTCTGAGAACAGTAACCATATGGATACTGCCATTCCTGGAAGGGATATGTCAATCAACTGCATCATGTTTAACTACCTTTCCCCCCTGAATTTTTCCTGTTCTTAAAATACTTATTCCTGGCCACCACTTTCCTATATATGTTGTGTTCTCCATTAGAATGTAAGCTTCTTTAGGGAAGGGATTCTCTTACTTGATTATATTTGAATCACCAATGCTTACTACAGTGTCTGCCTGGTACATAATAAATGCCTTTTTCATTCATTCCTGATCTCTTCTTATTCTAGTATTTTAAGATTCTATGAATACCTTGGAAAAAGAATTGCAAACCACTCAAATATCTTTGCCAAGAAAAACCCCTTGGAGGTCATGAAGAATTGGATGTGACTGAACAAGTGAACAACAGCAATGAATAACTTATTATATAATCCAAATTTTCTGTCTTCCAAGGGGAGGAATACATTCTTTGCCTAAGTGTTCCTGGAGCTGGGCAGACGTTTTTGGAGATTGTCTGTAGCAGATGTAGGCCACCCACCAGATACCTCAACTATACTTTTGTGTTTCCCTCTCTAGGCAGAATCTTAGAATTTTAGAACTGGAAGGGACCTTAGAGAACACCTAGCCCACCCCACAACAAGAAGTGTCTAGTAGCCAAAGTACAACTAAAGTGGTGAATGAAAGTCCTTGCCCTCAGGTTATAAGCCTGGCTACCTAGGAAAATACTGAACAAAGATTTTACTGCTCTATGCCCACATAGGCAAATGATTTATAAAAGAGTTGGGCACAGCAAAACATTTATATAAGTCATCTAGCATTTAAAGACAACTGCATAGTTATTCTAGGATAAAAGATTTTTAAAAATTGGGCATGTGCTATTATGTATTAACCATTTATAATTATAATTTGATGTATCTCTTGCTAGTAAAATAGTATATTAAACTTGTAATTAGTATTTATAGAGGACTGTGAGACAGAATAGTCTTTGACTATAAAGAATGTAGCATCTGAATACAAATGAGGAACAAGGAAATAACTGGCGCAGGAAAATGTTGATTGCATTGCATTTTGGTATTTGATTTAATTTTTGATTTTATTTTTTCCCCTACTTAACAGTATTTTATTTTTTACAATTACATGTAAAGATAGTTTTCAACATTCATTTTGATAAGATTTTGAGCTCCAAATTTTCCTCCCTCCCTCCTCCCCTCCCCAAGACAACAAGCAATCTGATGTAGGTTACACGTGTAAAATCATGTTAAACATATTTCTACAACAGTCATGTGGTGAAAGAAGAACGAGAACAAAAGGGAAAAACCACGAGAAAAAAAAAACAACCAAAAAAGTAGAAAATAATATGCTTCAACTTGCATTTAGACTCCATTGTTCTTTCTCTGGATGTGAATAGCATTTTCTGTCAGGAGTCTTTTGGAATTGTCTTAGATCATTGTATTTCTGAGAAGAGCTAAGTTAATCATAGTTGATCATTGAACAATGTTGCTGTTACTATGTACAACGTTCTCTTGTATCTGGTCACTTCACTCAGCATCAGTTCATGTAAGTCTCTTCAGGTTTTTCTGAAATCTGCTTGCTCATCATTCTTATAGCACAATAGTATTCCATTATATTCATATACTACAACTTGTTCAGCCATTCCCCAACTGATGAGCATCCCCTCAATTTCCAATTCTTTGCCACCACAAAAAGAGCTGCAATACATATTTTTGTACATGTGGGTCCTTTTCCCTTTTTTATGATCTCTTTGGGATACAGACTTGGTAGTAGTATTGCTGGATCAAAAAGTATGCTTAGAAGTATGGGCATAGTTTCAAATTGCTCTCCAGAATGGTTGGATCAGTTCACAACTCCACCAACAATGTATTAGTGTTCCAATTTTCCCAGATCTTCTCCAACATCTGTCATTTTACTGTTTTGTCATATTAGCCAAGGTGTGAGGTGGTACCTCAGAGTTGTTTTGATTTGCATTTCTCTAATCAATAGTGATTTAGAGCATGTTTCATATGACTCTGGATAGCTTTAACTTCTTCATCTGAAAGCTGCCTGTTCATATCCTTTGACCATTCATCAGTTGGGGAATGATTTGTATTCTTGTCAATTTTACACAGTTCTCTATATATTTCAGAAATGAAGCCTTTATCAGAAACACTGGCTGTAAAAATCATTTTCCAACTTTCTGCTTTCCTTTTAATCTTGGTTGCATTGATTTTACTTGTGCAAAAACTTTTTAATTTAATGTAATCAAAATGATCCATCCTCTGTCTTTTGTTTGGTCATAAATTCTTCTCTTCTCTATAGATCTGACAGGTAAACTGTTCCTTGCTCTCCTCATTTGCTTATCACATCACCCTTTATGTCCAAATTATGACCTTATCTTGGTGTATGTTATGAGATGTTGTTCTGTGCCTAGTTTCTGCCATACTGTTTTCCAGTTTTCCCAGCAGTTTTTGTCAAACAGTGAGTTCTCCCAGAAGCTGGAGTCTTTGAGTTTATCAAACAGAATATTACTATAGTCATTTAGCATTGTGTCTTATGTACCTAATCTATCCCACTGATCTACCACTCTGGCTTTTTTTTTTTATTTCGGGATCTCTTTCTTTTTTTCCTTTATTTTAAAAAAATTTCTGTTTTATTTTTCATTTACAACACTCAGTTTCACAAGTTTTTGAGTTCCAAATTTTCTTCCCTTTCCTCTCCACCCCTCTCCCCACCAAGATGGCATGTAATCCGATATAGGTTCTACGTACACCTTCGAATTCACCACTCCTCTATTTTTTAGCCAGTACCAAATAGTTTTGATAATTGATGCTTTATATTTTAGTTTTAGATATGGTATGACTTAGCCACTTTCCTTGGCATTCTTTTTTTTTGTTAATTCCCTTGATGTTCTTGACCTTTTGTTCTTCCAGATAAATTTTGTTATTATTTTTTCTAGCTCTATAAAATAATTTTTGATTTGATTTGTTTGGCACTGGATAAGTAAATCAATTTAGGTAGAGCGATCATTTTTATTATATTAGCTCAGCCTACCCATGAACAATTGATATTTTTCCAATTGTTTAGATCTGGCTTTATTTGTGTGAAAAGTATTTTGTAATTGTGTTCATATAGTTTCTGGGTTTGTCTTGGCAGGAAGACTCCTAAATATTTTATATTGTCTACAGCTATTTTAAATGGAATTTCTCTATCTCTTGCTGCTGGACTTTGTTGGTAATATATAGAAATGGTGGTGATTTACGTGGATTTGTATTATATCCTGCAACTTTGCTAAAGTTGTTAATTATTTCAAGAAAATTTTTAGGGAATTCTCTAGGATTCTCTATCATTGGCACCAGCAGCCATGGAGCCAGGACACCAGAGAGAAAAAGATGCGGCAGAGAGTGAAAAGAAGTCATGGGCCAGGTGGGAGAGTATAGCACAGCTCTGTTTATTAAGCTGAGGGAAAAGGCTTATATACTTTTTAGGCAAGCAGATCAACAAGTTCTCATGCGAAACATTTGTTACGTTGCAAGACTTCCTCATGCTTTGTTCCCTTTTTGCAGTAACAATATTGTGTTAACAGCCCACAGGTGGTATTTAGTACGTGTGTGCAGAGGGGATTTGGAGACCCCAGGTCCTGAGTTATCAGCCCAAGGGCAAGAATAGGCTTCAGTGAAAACCTGGCCTGTATCTTATCCCAGAATGGACTTTCTCAGAGCTGGCCCTCTACATACCATCATATTATCTGCAAAGAGTGATAGTTTTGTTTCCTCATTGCTATTCTAATTCCTTCAATTTCTTTTTCTTCTTGTATTGCTAAAGCTAACATTTCTAGTACAATATTGAATAATAGTAGTGATAAGGGGCATCATTGTTCCACTTCATATCTCACTGGGAAGGCTTCTAGCTTATTCGCATTACATATAACACTTGCTTTGGGTTTTAGGTAGATACTACTTATTATTTTAAGGAAAACTCATTTATTCCTATGATTTTTAGGTTTTTTGAAAAATAGGAATTTGATGTTGCATTTTGTCAAAAGTTTTTTTTCTGTATCTATTGAGATAATCGCGTGATTTCTGTTTTGTTATTGATATGGTCAATTATGCTGTTAGTTTTTCTAATATTGAACAAGCCCTGCATTCCTGGTAAAAATTCCACCCGGTCATAATGTATTATCCAGGTGATAAATTGCTGTAATCTCTTTGCTAATATTTTATTTAAAATTTTCACATCAATATTCATTAGGGAAATTAGTCTATTATTTTCTTTCTCTGTTTTGGCTCTTCCAAGTTTAGGTAGCAGCACCATATTTGTGTTATAAAAGGAATTTGGTAGGACTCCTTCACCTATTTTTCCAGATACTTATAGTATTGGAAATAATTGCTCTTTAAATGGTTGGTAGAATTCACTTGTAAATGTATTTGGCCCTGAAGATATTTTTCTTAGGGAGTTCATTAATGGCCTGTTCAATATCTTTTTCTAAAGTGGGGTTATTTAAATATTTTATTTCCTTTTCTGTTAATCTGGGGATTTTGGGGGTAAATATTCATCCATTTCATTTAGATTGTTATATTTATTGGCATACAGTTGAGCAGATTAGCTCCTAATTATTGCTTTAATTTCCTCTTCATTGGTAGTATATTCACTCTTTTCATTTTTGATAGTGGTAATGTGGTTTTCTTTTTTCTTTTTTTTAAATCAAATTAACCATAGGTTTATCTGTTTTATTGTTTTTCCCCCATAAAACCAGCTCTTAGTTTTATTTATTGTCCAATAGTTTTCTTCTTTTCAATTTTATTAATCTCTCCTTTGATTTTCAAAATATCTAATTTGGTATTTCATTGGGAATTTTTAATTTGTTCTTTTTCTAGATTTTTACTTGCATGCTCAATTCATTTCTCTGCTCTTTATTTTATTCACATAAACATTTAGAGGTATAAAATTTCTTCTAAGAACTGCTCTAGCTGCATCCCATAAATTTCGGTATGTTGTCTCATTATTGTCATTCTCTTTGATGAAATTATTGCTTCTATTATTTATTTGACCCACTCATTCTTTAGGATTAGATTATTTACTTCCCAATTAATTTTTAATCTATCTTTCTATGGCCCTTTATTACATGTAATTTTTTTTTGCATCATGATCTGAAAAGGATGCATTTAATATTTCTGCCTTTCTGCATTTGATTGTCAGGTTTTTATGATCTAATACAGGACTGTCTAACCTTAGGTTTTTATTGAAACAATAGACAATATATTTTGATTTGCCACTCTAGTAAGAGCTCTGTGGTAGCTCAGCTTCATTTACTAAAGCATTTATGTAAATTTCTATGCTTGTAGGCGGGCCGCAGAAATCACGCTGCCGGCTGCATTTTGGACAGCCCTGCCCTAATATATGGTCGATTTTTTGTGTAGGTGCCATGTACTGCTGAGAAAAAAAGGTATATTCCTTTCTATCCCCATTCGATCTTCTTCAGAGGTCTATCATATATAACTTTTCTAAAATTCTATTCACCTCCTTAACTTCTTTCTTGTTTATTTTATGGCTAGATTTATCTAGTTCTGAGAGGGGGAAGTTGAGGTACCCCACTAGTATAGTTTTGCTGTCTATTTCTTCCTGTAACTCACTTAACTTCTCTAAGAATCTGGATGCTATACCACCTGGTGCATATATGTTTAGTATTGATATGACTTCATTGTCTGTTACCTTTTAGCAAGATGTAGTTTTCTTCCTTATCTCTTTTAATTAGATCTATTGTTGCTTTTGCCTTGTCTGAGATCAGGATTGCTACCCTTGCTTTTTTTTTTTTAACTTCAGCTGAAATATAATATATTATGCTCCAGCCTTTTACCTTTAGTTGATGCGTATCTCTCTGCTTCATGTGTGTTTCTTGTAAACAACATATTGCAGGATTCTGGTTTTTAATTCACTCTGCTATCCACTTCCATTTTATGGGAGAGTTCATTCCATTCACATTCACAGTTATGATTACTATGTATTTCCCTCCATCCTATTTTCCCCCCTTGTTTATATCTTTCTCTTTCCTCTTACTCTGTCCTTCCTCACCAATGTTTTGCTTCTTATCACCACCTCCCTTAATTAGCTCTCCCTTCTATCAGTTCTGCCTTTCCCCTCCTACTTCCTGCCCTCCCTTCTGTCAGCTCCCTCCCTTCCCCTGCCCTTTTCCTTTTCTCTTTCTCCTGCTTCCCTATAGGGTACAATAAATTTCTATACCCAACTGATTGTGTCTGGTATTCCTTCTTTCAGGCAAATCCAATAAAAGTTCAAACAATGTTCACCCCTTCCCTTCTTTCCCTCTACCATAATAGATTGTTTACACCTCTTCGTGTGATATAATTTACTCTATTCTGCCTCCCCCTTTCCTCTCCTCCCAGTACAATCATTTTTTCACCCCTTAATTTTTTTTAAATCACATCATCAAAATCACATCACATCAAAGTCAACTTATACCCATACCCTCTGTCTATGTATACTTCTTCTAACTGCCCTAATAGAGATATAGTTCTTAAGAGTTATAAGTTATCATCTTCACATGTAGGGATGTAAACAGTTTTCCCTTATTGAATACCATGGTTTTTTTTTCTTTCCTGTTTGCCTTTTTATGGTTCTCTTGATTCTTGTATTTGGAGATTAAATTTTCTATTCAGTTCTAGTCTTTTCATCAGGGAAGTTTGCAAATCCCCTATTTCATTGAATATCTATCTTTTCCCTGGAAAGATTATGCTCAGTTTTGTTGGATAGTTGATTTTTGTTTGTAATCTAAGCTCTTTTGCCTTCCAGAATATCATATTCCAAGCCCTCCTATCCTTTAATACAGAAGCTGCTAAGTCCTGTGTAATCCTACTGTTGCTCTTTGATATTTGGATTGTTTCTTTCTGGCTGCCTGCAGTATTTTCTCCTTGACTTGATAATTCTGTAATTTGACTACAATATTCCTTGCAGTTTTCATTTTGGGAGCTCTTTCAGGAGGTGATTGGTGGATTCGTTCAATGACTATTTTACACTCTGGTTCTAGGATATTAGGGCAGTTTTCCTTGATGATTTCTTGAACAATGCTGTTCAGTCTCTTTTTCTGATCATGGCCTTCAGATAGTCCAATAATTCTTAAATTATATCTCCTAGATCTATTTTACAGGTCAGTTGCTTTTCCAATGAGATATTTTACATTTTCTTCTATTTTTTCATTCTTTTGCTTTTGTTTGACTGATTCTTGTTGTCTCATAGGGTCATTAGCTTCTACTTACCCAATCCTAATTTTTAAGGAATTATTTTCTTCAGTTAGCTTTTGTATCTCTTTTTCCATTTGGCCAATTCTACTTTTAAAGGGGTTCTTTTCTACATTGGATATTTTTTTCCCATTTGGCCAATTTTTTTTTAAGGAGTTGTTTTCTTCAGTCAATTTTTGTGCTTCCTTTTTCAAGATGTTGACTTGTTTTCATAATTCTCTTGCATAATTCTCATTTCTCTTCCCAATTTTTCTTCTACCTCTCTTATTTGATTTTAAAATCCTTTCTGAGCTCTTCCATGAAGGCTTTTTGGTGTTGAGACCAATTCATATTCTCCTTTGAGGCATCCCAAGTAGGCATTTTGACGTTGTTGTCATCTTCTGAGTTTGTGTTTTGATCTTCCCTGTTGCCATAGCTTTCAGGATTCTTCTTCTTCTTTCTTCTTCTTCTTCTTCTTCTTCTTCTTCTTCTTCTTCTTCTTCTTCTTCTTCTTCTTCTTCTTTCTTCTTCTTCTTCTTCTTCTTCTTCTTCTTCTTCTTCTTCTTCTTCTTCTTCTTCTTCTTCTTCTTCTTCTTCTTCTTCTTCCTTATTTTTAGCCTGTTTTTTGACTTTTAAAATTGAGCTCTGCTTCTGGAGGACCGGAAGCACTTTCCCAAGCTTCCTGTGCTGGGGTCCAGGAGCCTGGTCACTGACTTTCTGCACTGGGGCCTCAGGTGCTGGTCGCTGCTTACCATATTGAGGTGTCCTGGCCTAGTTGCGCCTATTGTGCTGGGGGTTCCAGGGCTGGCAGTTTGCCTTCTGTGCTGAGGCTGGAGGTCTAACAGCTGGCATGCTGTAGCACTGGCCTGCTGAGCCAGGACTGAGGGTTCTTGGTTGCTGATCTATGCTGTGACTAAGAGCCTTCCACTGGCTTGCCTAGGGCCTGTGCTGGGCTGCATTTCCCTTTTACCCAAGTGAGCCAGATCTTTCCTGAAGTCCTTCTCAGTTATCTTAAGCTAGAAAATTGTTTCACTCAATGTTTTTGTAGGTTCTATCACTCCAGGATTTGTATAAAGGCTTGATTTAATGTTGTTTCCAAGGGAAACTGAGAAGATCTCAGGCAACTTCCTGGCTTTTCTCTGCCATCTTGGCTCCACCCCCCAAGAATATGATTTTTAATAAGAGCTGGCTGGAAAAAGAACTACAATTTTATGCTATAGGACTAAAGAGAAATATAAAGTTCTAAACTTTAAATGACTTTCCAATGCTTGGGAGCTATGAGGAGAAAGACTTAAAACAAATCACAACAAAACAAAATCTTCCTGTTTAACAAGACCATTAAAAACTATCCTGAGTTGATGGAAAATGCTATCCACATCCAGAAAAAGAACTACGTAGTCTGAATTCAGATTGAAGCATACTATTTGCACTGGTTTTTTTGTTTGTTTGATTCTTCTTTCTTGTGGTTCCTCCCATTGGTTCTAATTCTTCTTTACAACAGGACTAATGTGAAAATGTTTAATATGAATTTATATGTACAGCCCATATCAGATTGTATACCATCTTGGGGTGGGGGGAGGAGAAAATTTGGAGTTCGAAATCTTATGAAAGTGAATATTGAAAACCAAAAATGAATTAATTAATTTTTAAAAATTATCATGAGTGATGTAGTGAAGAAAGCACTGGATTAAAAGTACAAAGACCTGAGCTTGAGTCCTTTTTGTGAAATGAACAGGAGGTCTTTTCTATAGTGAATTCAATACCTGGCTCACAGTCCTTCTCTCCATTACAACTCGTTCCTGCCCCTTCCCAGGGGACTTCAGCATACATGTTGATGTTTGCTCAACTTATCTTAACTTCCCAGTTCCTCAATCTACTTGGTTTCTATGACCTACTTCTCCACTCTGTCTCACCTATAAAAAGAGATGTCACAAGCTTCATCTTGCCATCACCCACATAGTTTCTACTTCCATGTTCATGTACTCCAAAATTCCTTTATATGATCACCATATTTTATCTTTCTATATTTCCCTCTGCCTTACAACTCCCAAACCTGTTCTTTGTCCTCACCATGACCTCCATTCCCCACATACCTCAGTTCTTTCCCAGGCCATCATCACCCGTGCACTGGCTACACTCTCCTCCCTTCCCTATATTTTTGTGGTTCAGTTGTTTATATTGTACCTGATTCTTCATGACCCCATTTGGGGTTTTCTTGTCAAAGATACTAGAATGGTTTGCCATTTCCTTCTCCAGCTCATTTTACAGATAAGGAAACTGAGGCAAACAGGGCCAAGTGACTTGCCCAGGGTCACACAGCTAATAAGTGTCTGAGGCCAGATTTGAACTCAGGAAAATGAATCTTCCTGATTTCAGGCTCAGCATTCTATCCACTGTGCCACATAGTTCCCTATGTTTATTCCTTGGGCTACTCTTGAATCCCTTGCCCACTTGTCATATTACCAATCATGCCTTGCCAAATCCCAACTTTGGATTATTGCCCCCATCTACCTCCTTTGCTCTTATTCTGCTGAAAAAAGTTGGAGAAAATCATAGCACTTCCAAGTGATCATTATAACTTAATGCTATGTAGTCCCAACTGGGCCCTTATTGAAAGGTAATCTTTTTCATCCCTCCCTAATCAATTTGCTGTCTGGATCACCACAGCAACTATTATAAACCTTTTTTCTCTCTTTTAAAGCCTCCTGTTCTCCCTCTACTCCCATCCTTTCACCTGAGGACCTCACCTCAGACTTCAGAAATTGAGACGAATCTCCTAGAGCACACCCCCTTCCTCATCTCACATCACTCACATATCTTCATCCACTATCTCCTCCTTCACTTCTGTCTTTTATAAAGAGGTGGACCTTTTCCTTGCCTAGTCAAAGCCTTGACATTTACCGTTAATCCTATCCCCTCAGTTTTCTCCAGCAGATCACCCTCACTATTATCCCCACTCTTGGTAATTTTTCAATCTTTCCTTGTCTACTGGATGCTTCCTTGCTGCCTACAAATATACCAATGTCTCCTCCACCCTCAAAAAAATCCCATTTGATCTGACAATCCTTATTAGCTATCATCTTATATTTCCTCTCTCCTAGGCTAAACCTGAGAAACCATTTTTTTTAATTTAAATTTATTTTTTCTCAATTACCTGTGAAAACAATTTTTTTGGAGGGGGGAAGGCAGGGCAGTTGGGATTAAGTGACTTGCCCAAGGTCAAGTGTCTGAGGTCGGATTTGAACTCAGGTCCTCCTGACTCCAGGGCCGGTGCTGTGCCACCTAGGTACACAGATACACTGTGCCACCTAGCTGCGCCATAAAAACAAATTTTAACATTTGTTTTAAAAATTTTTTAGTTTGAATTCTTTCTTCTCCTCCCACCTCCTTCCCTCCTTGAGAAGGCAAGAAATTTGATATAGATCAGACCTGTACAACATATGGCCTGTGGGTTGCTTGCAGCCCACCAAAGGATTTTGGGTGGCCCACAAAAATGTAGGGTTGCCACTGCACACTTTCTTGTTTGTCACGTGACTCTGGGCAACCAACCATCGTCAGTCTGTCTGTAGTCTAATCTATCTGCAATAAAAAGAAGTTTAACCTATTTTACTTTTGGCCCCTACCTACTGCCAAATTATGCAGGTCTGATATAGTTTATACTTGTACAGTCATGGAAAACATATTTCCATATTAGCCGTGTTATAAAAGAAAACACTGACCAAAACAAAAACAAAAACCCAACAAAAACAAAAACAACCCAAATCAAGAAAAATAAAGAAATTTTAAAAGTATGCTTTGATTTGTATTCAGACTCCATCAGTTACTTCTCTGGAAAGAGATAGCATTTTTTGTCATAAGTCCTTCGGAACTGTCTTAGATCTTCATATTGCTGAGAATATCTAAGTCACTCGCAGTTCACCGTTGTGCAATATTGCTGTTACTGAATACAATGCAGAAACCATTTATACTGGGTACCTTTACTTCCTCTCATTCTCTTCTAAACTACCTGTAATCTGCATTCTGATTTCATCATTCAACTAAAACTGTTCTCTCCAAAGTTATTAATGTCTTAATTGCTAAATCTAATGGTCTTTTCTCAATATTCACCATTCTTGATCCCTCTGAAGCTTTTTTGACCTCTCCTCCAGGATACTCTCTCTTCTATAGGTAATATGATACTCTTTTCTCCCAGCTCAGACAGTCAGAACCTGTCTGACCACTCCTTAGTCTCCTTTGTAGGATATTCATTTTCATGCTCCTATAATTTAGTTTCCCTTAATGCTTTGTCTTGGGTCATCCTCTTTTCTTTTCAGCCTATACTATCTCATTTGATGAAATGAGTAGACAGACACTTCCTAGCTGCGTGACCTTAGGCAAATCACTTACCCTTTATTTGTCTCAGTTTCCTCAAAAGTAAAATGGAGATAATGATAGCATCTAACTCCCAGGGTTGTTATGAGGATCAAATGGAGTGATATTTGTAAGATGCTTAGCACATTGCCTGGCCTAGAGTAGGTGCTATCAGCTCCCATGGTTTCAACTATCATCTCTATTCAGATAATTCCTAGATCTATGTATCCAGCCCTAGCCTCTCTCCTGAGCTCCAGACACTGTGAGTGGGATATTCTGTAGTCATATCAAATTCAATATGTCCCAAAACAGAATTATCTTTCCTCTAAAACCTTTCCCTCTTTCCATTTTACCTGTTACTCTAGAGGGCACCTCTATTCCCTCAGTCACCCAGGATCTCAACCTCGGTGTCAACCTCAACTCCTTTCTTGCTCTCATACTTCGTATCTAGTCTGTTGTCAAATCCTGTTATTTCTATCTTCACAACTGTCATGCATATTCCTTTCTCTCTACTTATCCAGCTGCCATGCTGGTACTGACCTTCATCACTTCATTCCTAGACTATTGCAAAAGCCTTCTGGTTGTTCTTCCTGTTTCAAGTCTCTCCCCACTATGGTCCATCCTCCACTCAGTTGCCAAAGGGATTGTTCTAAAATGCAGATCTAACTATATCACCTCCCTACTCAATAAACTCCAGTGGCTCCCTGTTAACACCAGTATCTAATATAAAGCACTCTCTTAGATAATTAAAGCCTTTCACAATATCACCCCTTTGTACCTTTCCAGTCTTCTTACAATTTATTCTCCTTCACTTACTATGATCCAGTTATGCTGGCCTGCCCCACTATTCCTTGCACATGACATTCCATCTCCTGACTTCCAGAATTTCCACTGGCTATACACCATGCCTGGAATGCTCTTCCTTCCCACCTCAGCTTCAGAGCTTCCTTCAAGACTCAGCTCAGATACCAACTTCTGCAGGAGGTCTTTCCTTGATGGCCACTGCTGCTAGTGCCTTCCCACTGTGACTACCTTCAACTTAATATCTATCTATCTATATCTCCTTTATGTACATAGTTACTTGCATGTTGACTCCTGTATCAGTAAGGCAATGATAACAATGTAGATGATGATTGTCAAAATGCCTATGTAGTCTCTGTATCACAAAGTATATGAGACTCTCCATGTAGAAGGTAGAAGAAGTAAATCATTTATTCAGACACCAGAGAACCATATCCCACAAGCCATTTATCTTGTCTACCGCAGCAATAAAACATTCCACACACAATGTAACAATCTGGAGACCTGCCATCACAAAACCTCTCCGACCCCCTGCTGGGGTCTCCCCAAAGACAAACTCACAGTACAGCTAAGTCAGCCTGTTCAGTTCTAACAATCACGAGGGTGGCCATTAGCAGTCATAACATCTCTCTCTCTCTCTCTCTCTCTCTCTCTCTCTCTCTCTCTCAGCATTTTCTTGTGACATAACTTCCTTTTCCTGTCAGGAAGCTCCTCCCACCACATGTAACCTAGGCTTCCTGCGATGTAAGCAGGTCACATGGCCTATTAATGGGTGGGAAAGATCTTCAAATCTAATTGCTACTATATTTGGCCCCAAGATCTTTCTTATCCATTACATAGGGCAATGGGAAGTCTGGGATAACTGGTGTCAACAGAACTTTACACAATAATGTAACTGGGATAACACAAAATAAGTAGATAAAGCAACGTCATCATTTCCCCCTCAAATGAAAGGGGCTCAAAATCTTGGGGTAAGGGGTGAAGATCTTGTCCTCCAAAACTTCTTCCTGCTGAAATTGGACATAGAGCTGTCCCTGCCCCAAAAGATAAAGAATCCTATTTGAGAGGTCAGTTCTTTAGCAAGCTGGCATCTGGAACTCAGTTGATGCCAGGTCCAGGGATGACACATCACAGTTGTAGACAGGTCCAGAGATGACACATCACAGTCGTGGACAGGTCCAGAGGTGACATCTGAACACAACAGAAGGTGACATCTGGCTTAAGCAATCAGGCATCTGCAAGTGGGTGGCACTAAGTCTGCAGGAAACAAATCTCACAAACAAAATTAATAGACAAGAGCCAAAAAGAAACGAAGAGACTATCATAGCCTCATTCACAATAGAATACATGGGTCAAGGGTACAATTTCATAATTATTTTCTCCTGGGTAGGCTACTGTTATAGTATTGGCTTTCCCATGTGCTATAATTTCTGCAGCCTTTGGAACATTTTCTGGCTTCCATTTAACCCATACTTTAGCTCCCAATTTTATTCTATCGGTAGAACCATCCTTCCTTTCCTCTGATAGGTATTTTGGAAGGAGGGTCAGTTTTCACAAGAGGCATTGTTTCATAAGGAATAATAATAAATCGAACTATTCTATCATTTTTATACAACTGTATAGGTTCTTCACCTAAATTCTGAAGTGTCACAATAATTTCTCCTTGATAACTAGAATCTGTCAATCCAGCCAATACATGTATTCCCTGAGCTGCTAATCCTGGTTTAGGTAAATATCTGTCCAAAATGATTCTTAGAGATTCTCATACATATCCCAGTAGAGATTTTTCGTATCTCTTTTCTATCCAACCAAACGTTCTCTAAACAATGTAAACAATATCATGCTGAACCAGGTATTCCTGGATAAGGTTGTGGGACATCTTCCCTCACAGTCCAGTACTCAATATTTTGGATCTTATGTGTTTGCTGTTTTCTAATTTGCAGATTCGGGGTCATCATTCTGGCTAGGGGTGTACTTCCTCCCAACGGTCTATTATTCAAATTACGTAAAGCAGTGAACAAATTATCCTTCCAATGTTGATATGAATTATTAGAACTTAACTTTCTTAACTATTCTTTCAACAATCCATTCACTCTTTCTATCAATCCAGATGCTTGTGGATAATAAGGAATATGATATATCCACTCTATATTGTTCAATATACAATATCTCTTCAACTCATTACCTTTGAAATGTGACCCATGGTCACTTTGAATCCGCATTGGGGTTCCACAATATAGACTTATAATATCTAGAGTTTTACAGATGTTTTTCTGGGTTGCATTCTTATAAGGACAAGCCACTAGCACACCTGAATAGGTGTCAACACAAGTACATATAAATTTGCATCCTTTATCTTGGGGTAGTGGTCCAATATAATCTATCTGCCAAATCTGGGCTGGAACTTTTCCCCTTGCTATTTCTCCAGTTACTACCTGAGGGACAGTTCATTCCTTTTCCAATTGACATATATGACATTCCTCTGTTACTTGCTTTAACAATGAATAAGAGATACTAATTCCTCGATCTTGTGCCCACCAGTGCGTTGCCTGGATCCCTAAATGTCCAGCCATTTGGTAGACCCATTTTGCTAGTACCAGATCATCAGTTGGTGTTGGTGTAGGGACAATATGTTCAGTAGCAATCTTTGCTAGCTGATCAGCATGTGCATTGTACTCACGTTCTGGTATAGTGAGGCGCATGGGAGCGTTTACATGAAAAACTGACAAATTAGTAACCAAAGACATGTCCCATCTATCTTCCCATAGTTCTTTGCCCCAAACCTGTTTACCATGAATTTCCCAATTTTGATTTTTCCACATTGGCATCCATGTAACTCACCCATTAGCTACTGCTCATGAATCAGTGAATATATGACACTTTTCTCCTTTCTCTGTTTTAGTAGCTTGATGTACTGCCATAAATTCAGCATATTGACTACTTCCACCTATCCCAGTACTTTCCAAATTTCTCTTAGTACCTGGGTTATAGGCTACTTCTTTCCAATGTCTTTCCAAATATTTTGCTGTCCCATCAGTAAACCATGCATGTTTCTTCTGTTCTTCAGTCATTCCATCATATCCGTCATTCTATTTTACCAAGGATTGTACCAACTATTGCCTTGGTTAAGACAGTTTGTCATTTCTGTCAATGTCAATGCTTGCTATGGATTTGTGTAGAGCAGAAACACTACTTTTGCCTGTTTTTGATCTATTCTGAATATATCATTTCCATTTAATTATGCTAGCCCCTTGCGCATGTCCAATTCTGTGAGATGCTGGGGTACTCATTATCACTTCGTGGCCCAGAGTCAGCTGTTTAGTCTCTACCAAAGCCCAATATGCAGCTAACAACTGCTTTTCAAAAGGTGTACATTGTAATCCGGATGAAGGTAGTTTCCTTGACCCAAATCCTAAGGGTATATTTCGGCTTTGTTGTTTCTGCCATAAACTCCAATTCATATAGTCATCTTGCACAGTCACTTGTAATTCCACCGGTTCACTTTGCATAGGCCATAAATCCAGAGCCAAATGTATAGCAGCTTTAGCTTCTTCAAAAGCTTTATTCTGTTCAAGTCCCCAATCAAATTCATATTTTTTCCTGGTAACTTTATATAAGGTTTTCAAAATTTTTCCAAGATGTGGAATGTGATGCCTCAATATCCAAACAGTCTTATGAACTTTTGTGCCTTTCTTATTGGTGGGGATAGGAAAATCTTGAATCTTCTGTTGAGCTTGTGAGAGAATTTCTTGCAGTCCTTTATTCCACTGTATACCCCAAAATTTTACAGTTTGAGCTGGCCCTTGAATCTTTGCAGGGTTATTTTCCCATCCTTTACTTTTCATATGTTCAATTAAAAGCATCAAACTCTTCTCCACTTCTTTTACATTTTCTCCCTGTATCATAATATCTATATAGTGGGTAAGTTGTATACCAGTAATGCCAATTCATCCAAATTTTCAGCCAGAATCCTATGACAAATTGTTGGGCTGTGCAGATATCCCTGTGGCAATTGTGTAAAAGTACATTGTCAGCCCTGCCATGTGAAAGCAAACTAGTCCCACTGTTTGGAGTCTATTGGGATCATAAAGAAAGCATTGGCCAAATCAATAACTGTGTACCAAGTCCCACCATATTTCTGAATCCTTTCTATTAAGGTAACAGTATCTGAAACAGCAGCATACAAGGGTGGAGTCACTTTATTCAACTGTCTATAATCCACTGTCATTCTCCACATACCATCTGACTTTCATACTGGCCATACAGGGTTATTCCATTGAGTGGTTATACGTACTAACACTCCTGCTTCAAAATATTCCTTTACAGTATTGGCAATCTCATCTTGCCCACCTGACACATGATACTGCTTCAAAGTGATTACTTTAGAAGGTTCAGGTAAAGTGATTGGGCCCATCTTTACTTTTCCCACCAAAACAGTATTAATTCCTATCTTTCTTACTGCAAATTGATATCTCCTCTAAGGCAAATTCAGAGTCATACCTTTCAATATATCTATTCCGATGATATATTCAGGGATGGGTACAATGACCACGGTATTTTTTTGGCAATTGTCCAGTTTTCATCACCAGTTTCACTTGTTTGGCCGATATTTCAGCCCCTCCTAGTCCTGTGATGGTAATAGGAGTTCCATGCTTAAATTTGTCAGGGTTTCCATAAATCAAGCTGGCCTCTGCCTCAGTGTCTATCAATGCCCTAGTTACAGTATTTGATCCATTCTTCCAATATATAGTCAGATTAATATGGGGTCTGTAATCCTGTCTGTGTATTTCTTTAATCTGAGCTGGGGCCTGGCCCATTCCCTAGTCTCCTTGAAGGTGTGACTCACTTAGATACAAGAGTTCAAGATCTGTAGGATTTGGATGGGCAAATCTTACTTCTCTGTTCTCTTTATATTAAGCCCCTTATTTTTGGTACATTTTGTATAGCTCATTAGTTAGAATACCATCTATTCTTCTATAATCTACCCCTGCTTTCAATAGAGCAGTAAACATCTCTTTCCTTGTCATTCTATTCTGACATTGAAATTGTTGGCTATGTACCCTTCTTTCCCAAGGAAATATATTACTTCCCCAGTCTCCTAAGTCACTTAACTGTGAAATC
The DNA here is from genome assembly GCF_011100635.1 of Trichosurus vulpecula. Classification (NCBI taxonomy): domain Eukaryota; kingdom Metazoa; phylum Chordata; class Mammalia; order Diprotodontia; family Phalangeridae; genus Trichosurus; species Trichosurus vulpecula. Next base: position 133,676,280 of record NC_050576.1, read on the forward strand.
TTATCCAGCACCTCTGAAAGAGGGTTCCTTACTTCTGCAATCAGCAGAGTCAGGATCACATGTTTATAAGTGGGGGAGTGCTGTCTTAACTATCAAATTCCTATGAGAGACTCCCAAGGGAGTTTCATAATAAATTTCAGCATTCCTCAACATAATAGCAGTCTTCATCACCTCCTCCCTTAACTTTCTCATACAGTCCCTAATTGAGTACCAGCGTCTATCTGCAGTAGGCCACATAATATCAGCAGGATATTCTTCTTTACAGCCTGTCGCAGCCAAAGCCAACAAGTTGGTTGCTTGATTAGTTATTTGTGAATGATAATCCCTAAAAGCCTGCTGTACAAAAGAATTCTGACTAATACTTATGAATCTCATACAATCCACAGAATCTACAGATACTCCTGCGGCCCCTTCATCACTGATTCTCACCATCCAAGATATTAATGATTCTCCCATTCTCTGGGTGACCTGTATTCAAATCCCATTTCAGACACTGTGAGACCCTGAGCAAATTGCTTAAATTATATGAACCTCAGTTTCCTCATCTGTCAAATGGGCATAATCACAGCATCAACATCATAGGATTGTTACAAGGATCAAATGAGAAAATGCGTGTAAAATACTTTGTAAATTGTAAAGTGCTATCAACATGCTTCCGCCAATTTATGCTCAACCTACTTTTCCACTGGGTTAGGAAGCTGGACTCCTCACATGCATAGTGGGAATTTGGAATATATTCTTCCCATAGAAATAATGCTGCAAATAATGATTAGTTTATAAAATATTACTAATGATCACTTGTAGCATTGTTTCTATGGAAGAATATATTCAATTCCAACACATTACATAGATGGACCATTGTATAGTATCCTGAAAACTTATCCACCTTTAATTATGGCTTACATTTTGTCCCCATCCAGATAATTTTGCTCTCTCTGGGAACATCTGAAAAGTCATCACAAACAAAAAGCTTCCTCTAATAACTTTTTTTCTTCAAAAAAACTTAAAAATTCTGAACTGAAAAGATAAAATGAGAGTCATTTCTATGTGAATTGGAGGTATTGTTGACGAAGGTATCAGTATAGAACAAGTAGATTTTTTAAAATTGATATTCAAATACGGAATGCACCTTTACCATTTTACAGCTCTAGAAGGAACAGGTGCATCAACTGATGCAAAAAATTTCTCCTTCAAGGAATTCTTTGATTCTGATTCCTCTAATGAAAAATGAAGGATTATAGAATCTACATTATAGATAATATAAGATCTCACTATGTTTTTTGTTTGTTGTTTATGTGTGGGGTAAACCACATGATTTTGTAGAACAAAATATTGCCTTAAGGACCTTTTTCAACTAAGTGTCATCCATATACACATTTAAGATTATTTGAAATATCTAACAATAGAAATCACCTTATTCAACAACCCACTCATCAGAAACGTCAGTGATATACAAAACAGTGAAATGTATGCTTAACCATAGTGTTCACTTCTGTGATGGAGGAAAACCAGTGTTTTGAGTAGGTCAAAGATGGATTCCTTGTCAATGGTAAGGTCCTTCAGATATTTCTGTTTCTGGATTACATTGTACTGATTATATCAAGCTCTGGAACACCGTCTCCTGGGAGAGATACGTCATTATATGTCGAAGTTTGGCTTGACCACCCACACAGGAAAGATCAAGTGAATGAATAGTGTCTATTGCCTGATCACAGCCTGCATTTGGATGGATTACCTGTATTGTATTAGCAGTAGCAGTAGTAGCAGTGGTGATAGCATTTGCATAACAACTAAAGATTTATAACGTGCTTTACAAATATTACCTCCTAAAAAATCCCCCAAAACAAAACATTTTATCTCCTTTGATTCTCACAACAACCCTATTATTATTCCTATTTTAAAGATGAAGAAACTGGGGCAGAAAGGAGTTAAATGACATACTCGTGGTCACATAGATGTCTGAGGCTGGATTCGTCTCAGACTTCAGCACACACCTGTGAATAGCTTCCATTCTGTGGCAGCTGCTTTGGATTTTAGATATCAGAGAAGAGGCATCTAAAAGTCTGCTAAAAACAGTCAGTTATGATGGTCCGCCTACATTTTACTTCCTCATCTCCCTTTGTTGTTGTCCTTCTGTCTGACCCTACATGACAAAGATACTGGAGTAGGGTGCCATTTGCTTCTCCAGTGTCTCCCCATTTTACAGATGAGAAACTGAGGCAAATAGGGGTTAAGTGACTTGTCCAGGGTTACACAGTAGTGTCTGAGGTGGGATTTGAACCCAGATCTTCCAGATTGCAGGCCCAGTGCTCTAAACCATTGCACTACCTGGCTGCCCCTTACTTTTTAATCTGTTGCCATCTGACTACAACTCTGTAGCTCAATGGAAACTGTTTTCTTCCAGGCAACCTACTTCAAAGCAGCTAGGCGGAATAGTGGATAGCCTCCAGGACCTGGATTCGGGAAAACCCGAGTTCACATCCAGTCCCAGACACTCCTGTAGTGATCCTGCCCAGTCACTTAACCTCTGCCTCAGTTTCTTCACCTGTTATGTGGGGATAAAATTAATACCTACTTTACAGGGTTGTGGTGAGAATAAATAAGACAGTATTTGTAACGGGCTTTACAAGCCCGAAGTGCTATATAATGCTAGCCATTATTATCGGTATTATGTCCTGACTGTTGGCCCAAATGGCCTCTTTGCAGCGTTTGACACCGTTGACCCTTCCATCCTCCCAGGCGCTTTCTTCTTCCTGGGTTTTTGTGACACTGGTCTCACTGCTCAGCTTCCTCTGATGGCTTATCCTCAACATTCCATCAGGTAACTGATTAACTTGAAGAAAGGCAATTCCCTCGAGACAAGCCAACTAGGATTAAGGCGTACGCGACAGGAAGGACAGAGCCCTGGTTTGCTACCTGCATTACCACTCTCCAAGGCACCTTCCCCCAGACTCCGGCCTTCTGGCGATGGGCATGCTCAGTGGACTCGTTAAG